>NC_141163.1:110620541-110920541 GCF_053477565.2 Lygodium microphyllum
CATTTCTTGCATCGAATGTGTTTCTCCCAATAGAGTGGAACCTTATTGCTGCACGATCATGCCATTTGTACACATATTTGTAAATGTATTTTACAACAAAAATGATAGAACACACCTCCACATTAATGTGCACATTATATTTCTTGGATAAGTAAGGATTGCAAGGCACAACCCAACAATTGTTGAGGTATCCATCTCTGACTAGTACACAATTGCCATTGTTTCTTCTCATGTAAATAGGGGAACCATGATCATCTTCCACTATGGAGTTTGTATAACTACATGGGTAATGCCGCAAATATTTTCCATTCACCATGCAAAGGACTTTTCAGTCCAAGATAGCCACATGGGCCATGCATGTTGCAAGCAACAACAATTTCAAATAGCTCGATAAAATTTTCTTGGTCTGAAAGCTTTGCACAAACCATTTTTATCATAATGATGAATATCCTTTGGCTTAAAGGCATCATGCAATATTAAAAGCATATGTGAGTGTAGCAAGCCTCATTTTTGGAACTCCACTACAATCAAAAGGCTACAACTTGCTAAACAAACTTTTTTTCACAACTGTTTCCATCATGTTTTTATGTTTTTGAAAGAAGACTCTAATGGTCAAGTCCAGTCTATCATGCACTGTCTAACTAGGCAACAAAGCATCCTTAATCTCTACCCACCTTGGATTACACGTGAATGTAATGAAGAGATCAACTTTACCCCTACTGCAAACAATGGCCATAGCATCTTGATAGAGTTGATATATGTGTTGAGGTCCTCCTATATATGAGGATGGAAGAACAATGTGCTTACCAATAGATTTGCCAAGAATAACATCTTGTCTATCATTTGAAGAAACCATATCAACAATGCCCTTGAATAAACCTCAATGCAAAGTTGATTGATTAAGACAACACTACATCAACCTACAATATCCAATGCTACAATATGCATCCACCATAAATTGATGCAATAGTCTTCCACCTGCAACATGCATGCAATGGTGTCATCTTGCACCTAGAGACTATATGCACAGCACTCCAACTATGTAACACAATTTTTGTTAGGCACATGCTATAGAGGTATATTGTCGTCCACTATAGGGTAAGGGATTTTCAAGTGCCACCCATCTTCACCATTTGGAAGCAAAATAACATATAACAATGCCATGTGTCACTAAATTGATTGCTTATTATGCATTCTCTATTTAATAAATGTATGTCTATAAATTAATGACTCACTTTTCTTTAAGTGTTGATGATGATCTAGCATGGCCATGAGACCATTTAGAGACCAGTATTCCTGGTGCATCACTTAATGGGCTAATTAGAGCACTGTGACGGGGATATCTGGTACATACAGTACAAGTTGTAAAGGGGGAAGGAAGTGTTTGCCAAGTGTAAGAGTGTACATAAGAACCAAGGAGTTACACATAAATGAAGATGGATTGAGTTCTAAGAAGAGGAAGTGCATTAGCATTGTGTATATGTATTTATGTGTGCATCCGAGGATGCCTGGGAACGTTTACTTGTGTGTAATGAGCATTGCATTCATTTGGGGTCATCCTCTCCCTTACAAGTCAAGGTTTAAGGTCTTTTCTTTCATTAAGAAAGACAAGAGAGGTAATTCTCTCACTAAGAAAGTCAAGAGACGTGATCCTCAGGAAGTGAGGAGAGAAGTGATTTTCTCTTTCTAAGGTTTAAAATGACACAAGCTTTTGTGTGGAAGTCGATCTTAAGGTTGAGGCCCAAGGCAATCTAATGAACTCTTCTCCTTGAGGTGGTTGCATGGACCACAAGTTAAGAATACTGTTTAAAAAGCAGTTTTAAAAAAAAATAGACATGGTGAATCCGTTTGTTAAAATATCTCGTGATAGAAAGTCAATCTCTAAAAACGGCCTGCATGGGTTATCGAAAACAACGAGATCTACAATTTGGTGTTTGATACTTTTCCATCCAAACAATGCAGAAAGAGATATCTCGAAATTAGTATTGCAAAGTAGGTCCTGGAATAGCCATATCTTGCATGAAGATCAACATTTCCAATCTTGGCACTCAAGTCTCTCTCTAAGAAGAGAAGCTCTTGAAAGCCTATAAAAGAGGAGGCTCTCCTTGGGTGTGGGAGAGGTAAAGGAAGCATCACTTTGCATGCATCCGAGAGGAGGAGAGAAGGTGCAAGTGCTGCAGAAGCCCTATTGAAATCAAGTTCCAAGAGAAGGAGAGAAGGTGCAAGTGCTGTGGAAGCTTTGTTGAAATCAAGTTCCAAGAGGAGAAGAGAAGGTGCGAGTGCTGCAGAAGCTCTGCTAAAATCAAGCTCCTAGAGGAAAGCCCTACACATATTGTGCAGGAGAGAATGAGAGACTCAAGAAGGATCAAAAGGTTCCAACTTGCAAGTTGTGCAAGTGTTAGCTGGTTGTATACCGTGCAAGGAACCGTGATCTTGTTCCCAAGATCTACAAGTTAAGAACTAGTTTATGTGTAATGGAGGAGCTTGCTCCTTGTTAATATATAACTCCACAAGGGGGGGGGGGGGGGGACTAGCCTATCTTCCAGTCCCTAGTGTGTTGTCAATCTCTCTCTCTCTCTCTCTCTCTCTCTCTCTCTCTCTCTTTCTCTCCATCTTTCTTTTCTCTCATATGTTCTCTCTTTGTGCCAACATTATATTTACCATATATCTTTTTAGTATATAAGAAAGTCGAGTGTGTGTCTCGGATCTTATAATAGCATGCGGCTCCAATGCACGTTGGACATATTGACACACAAGCTGTTCCTTGTAAAAACATTTATGTTGCAGTGTTGCAAGCTACCATCATTACCTTGACTCGACCTCATTGCTAGTCGACACGGAGTACTATCATGACGTTGCACGTCCCTCTACAATTGTCATCCTTATCTCTATAGTAGGGTTTTCTAGAAACATCTCTTTAATAGTTGGAAAGGCTCTTGCGTAGACATTGGTAGCATGCATCATTGCTTGCGATGAAGACAATATGCTTGAATCAAGGTCATGCATTATTGACATTCTATTTTGAAGCTCATGCTCAGTATCATAAATGTACAATTGGGCAAACCTTGGTCTTGTGCAATTGCTAATATCAGATACCATTTATTCAATACGATGATACATAGTGCCATGCACTCAAAATGTATATCCATTCCCACCAGCAAGCAACAATTCATTTATCTTGGCACCTAATGATACAAAAGCAAAGTGCAACATTGTAGGCACGTATGTGTTCGCGGATTAGGTAGAACGACCTTAGGAGCACCACTATCAAGTATCTCAACCGTCGCATTGGGGTTTCCAACCTTCATAGTTGTGAAATAGACATACAATTGGATTTGTAAATGGAAACACACAAAAGCTTCAAATCTTTCTTAACAATAGATTTGAGTGGCAAAAGTAAGGTTGTTTACCACTAGTGATTATTTGATTTTGCACATCATTGCATGTGTGATATATGTAGGCTTTATCCTCAATATCGCACTATGAATCCTTGATAGTTTGAAAGGGAAGCTAGTTATCTCCTCAACAAATATTTGGTGATTTGCGAAATTCATTTTGATAGTTTGAAACCGCTTGTAAAATTTTTATGAGGAACGAGTATTGCTTGCCTTAGCTTGCAAGGCTGAAGGTGAGAATTACGCCTCGGGGCGGCCCGAGTCAGAATTCGAGCTTCCAGACATTCAACTGGATAATACGCACCCGTCCCACCAAGTGGCTGGAACTGAGATGAGTAGCTAGCTAGTGAGTGTTCAGGGTAGGTAGGTATGGCGCTGGTGCTCCCCTTCGCATTTCCTCATGTTGCTGGCAGGCCTCTCTTTGGCGGACCAGTTCCGGCCTCGCCTAATTCTGGTGAGTGCAGCATCTATCTATATACAAAAACTTTAGGATGAGCTGCGGACAAGACAAGTTGCGAACCTCACATTCCCGAATGCAGGAAGAACAGGACCTCTTTCCATCACAGCCCGAAGGCGCCCTCCTCGCACAGAGAGCGCCAAGGTTCGCAACCTTCGAGCTATCAGGCTGGTACGTCAGCCTCTACTCAACTTAAGTCTTTAATCTTACTCAACTCAAGTCTTGAGTCTCAGGATATTGAAAATCTTCTTACGGAACCCACAGTAGCTCGGGGTAAGAGCTGCAACGAAATAGGATGAAGATTTCGAGGATGGATTTGATCCTACATGACCAAATGGAGTAATTGGTGCCGTCAGCTTCTAATCAAGCGAAAGATTGGAAAAGGACTGGCACCTTGGTGCAGTTGGGGTCCTAGAAGAGTGAGACTAGGAACAGACATCTCAGAAGAAAAGGGGGAAGGAAATGTGGAGAGAAGGGGGAGGGAAGGGAAATCGGTAATAGTCCACATCTCCGTCACGATCATGTAGGTCTTTGCATCGATCCTCACAATTCTCGCGGTCATGAATGCCTTTGCTACAATCCTCCCTATCCCGTTGGCCTTTGTGATGATCCTCATGGTGTCATCAACCTTCATAGCAGTCCTCATGGTCTCAATTGAGCTCCCGATCCACACAATTTTGCCAATCGTAGCAGTTTAACATCTTTGATCCTTTGAAATCTACAAAAGAATGTTTACGCGTTTGATGTAGATAACTGCTGCTCACTTGTGAAGAAATGTTAGGATTTCCACAGAGAAAACACAAAATGTAAGGACACAACTAAAACACAATATCTCACACAAAAATGCAAACATATAAAAAGTGAGAAGAATAGAATTTGATGAAGAATGAATGTTGAATATGAATTAGTGAAGAAGATGATACAGATTTGATGCTCAGGGAGCAGAGATGTCCAGCAACCATTGACTCTTATGGGAGCAGGCTACAGAAGAGTGCCAGAGTGTCATTCTTCACATATAGATCTCGAGTGCAAAAATACCACTAAATTTGAATTTGATGGATAAAACTTGAGTTTGATTTTATGCAGCAATGAAATGCCGGTCAGGGGTGTTTGTGACTGAAAAACAGATACAACCAGTTGGAGATGCAAAATGCTAATTAGATTGGTGTGGAAGATTAAAAACACAACTAATCTAGTCCAAAACACAGGGTATAATTAGGTTACCCAGCTGGAAAACAGGTAGCTGGGATTGGAAACATGTCACCAAGGTTGGGAATGATGTCGCATGCTATTAGTGATGGAGACGGGGCTGTAGACAAGGTTGGGGCAGCTGCAATATGTTATAAAAACCTCTGAACAGCAATAGGCCATGTTGTGAAGGCTAGCAGCACTCACATGCAGCTAATGGAATTCATGTGGCAGCTGATATCAGCAGGGACTTGGATTGCCCCTTGGGAATGACTTTAATTGTCAAAGGGGTTAGAGAATGAAATTATTTAACATCTTGGACTGAGGTTTGTGAACGGTTAGCAAGTTTTAAGATTCTTTCAGGTTCAAAGAGATTAGGAATGTAAAGTTGGGATTGGGCAGTGGCCAAGACTTGGGCAAGGCCCAATTACTTTCAATAGGTTGAATTAGAACAGGCTGAAAATTCAAATGTGGACTGCTATTCCATTAGCAGGTTTGTGGAGATATGTTAGGGTTTGCAAAAGAGAATGCAGAGGGGTATGATCACCATTGAAACATAGTGAACTCAGACACCAACACAATGCAAAATCGAAGAATGAAGATTAACTGAATAAATGAAGAGTGCTGAATGATGAATGAATGTGCACTCAATGGTTAAGGGCAGAGCTGTCCACCAGCTGATGGCTCTTGTGGGAGCGGGCTGAGGAAGGTGTTGGAGTATGTTGTCCATTGGAGATGGATTTGGAGTGCAAAAACCACCAGTTGGAGATGAAGATGATGATGTAGGCAGCAAAACACAGCTTGTAGAAGGAGTGTTAGAGTAGGATGATCCCCTAGGACCAAGGCAACAATAATGGGGCCTGATTTGGAGCAAGACACAATTGTCCTCTTGAAACCAGTCTTCCTTCTTGGATAGGGATAGGGCGGTGATGATTACGACAAGCAATAAATTCTTAAAATTTCACTTTACCAAAAAATTGGAGACAGTTGACACCCAATTGGCCTAAATATTGGTGCCTCTTGTGGTATTTCTTTAGCTTGTATTTCTTGAACTTTGTAGACAAGAGAGATTACAACAACCATTAGTCCAATCTCTCTGCAAAATCAGGAACAATGGGCTGTCTGAGATGACTGATGGCGTAAACCCCCAAATTGCCCCTTGATCGAAAGCATAATTGGGTCTTTTGTATGCGGGTCTTTCAAATTGTAGATGGACAATCTTCTTTAAATCTGCTGTAAATTCTCAGATTTATAGCGAACTCTTCGATTGCAAGGCTTCATTCTATGGGCATATTTGGGATGTGACATGATGGAAATCAGCATCATCAGTTTGCACTGTTGCATCAATACATTGCAGCCCTTTAGAACCGAGTATTCTTGGCATGTTTCCTACAAAGTCTTCAAGGTATTTTCTTTGTATAGTTTCATAATCTGACATGAAAAATCAAATATCTTCATTGCATGTTCCATCTATGTCTTGATGCTCCTCATTATCTTTGTACATAGGTAATCTAACTAATCATTTAGTAAGTTATATGTATTAGCACACACATTTTTTGTAGCACTCGTCAATCCTTTTAATTACATTTTCATATGTTGTCTCTACCCACAACCTCATTGTCTCCATCCACAATCTTATTCTCACACACATTTTAAGCTCTTATAGGCTCATGACTTTGAATGCAAACAGTTGTAGCCTCATTACTTTGTACCTTTACATTCCTAGCCATGCATACGTTCGTAGATGAACTCACTTTGCACTGACCTTTTCTTTTGGTTTTCAATTTTTGTTGCATAAGCTCCTTATTACTCTTGTTTGCAATAGAGTACATTGCATACAAGCTGAAACGAGTTTTCCTTTCGGGGAATGGGTGGTAATGACCTGATTTACATTGATTACAACAATAATAAATTTCACATAAACTGAAAATGCAAATTTACTACTTAATCTTGGACAATGAACAACACTTTGGCTCCAAAATTGGCATCCTTTGTGGTATTTCTTTATCTTTTATTGCAAGTTGGATGAAATGCTCTCCAAATGCCTCTTGTTGTTACAAAGGACTAGCAAGTCTTCAAACCAGTTTGCCCCTTGGTTTGTTTGGGAAAATTGGCCTTCATCATGCTCCTTGGATGACAAATTTTGCTCCAAATCACTGTTGTTTGGTTGACCTCTTGAATCTCTTGAAATTCCTCAATTTAAGTCATTGATATTCAAGTCCTAAGCTTGTAAATCTAAGCACACTTCTTGAATTGGTTATCAAACTCTAATTCTTGTTGTAAGTTAGTGTTTACAACAAAGATTTTTTAAAGTCTCCACCTCCAATGGTTGGAACTTCTGGAATTTGTTGAAAAAGAATGCGAAATGACTAGAGAATGAGAGAGAATATTGTAGAGAGAAATTTTAGAGTTTTATCGTGAAAAGAGGCTGAAATCTATTGCTGCCCTATCCAAATAGCCCTTGGAGTTGTTGCCTATAGTCATGGAGCTCAAGAGATGCAATCCTCCTTTTTGAATGTTCTCGGTTGTTTCTTGGAGGCCTTGAGCTGTTGTTGCTTGATCTTCCGGTTGCTTCTAGTAGGTGTGGTTGTCCCTGTTTAGCTGGTGCTTGCTCCCAATAGCCTCTCTCTGCTAGATTCTAGAATGGTCTCTCTCTCTCTCTCTCTCCCAATCTCCAACCAATCTCTACTTACTTGCATGAGCAAGTTTTGCCGAGTGGAAGTTGTCTTAACGCATTTTTTGGCATTTTTAGTATTATTAAATTAGTTTTTCAAATAATAAGTTTGAAAATTAATTTAATAAAATTTTCTTTAAAAAAAAATCTAACTAGCCAACAATTAAATTGGCTAGGCCAATCTATCACCCAAGTATTCCTGAGTACTCATTAGCCCTTGGATTGACATTAATAAATGCTAAGTTCCTAGTGTTACCATTGACACTTATGGCTAATAAGTGGTCTAGGCCAATTTTTGATACTGGATACCACCTAGTACATGTCAAATCGCACTCTAGTCATCACAGTAGATGACAGTCGGTGTAGCACATGGTAATTGAAGCATTGCCAGTAAGCTGTTGAGGTAGATGGCCTCGGTGGTACCATTAAAGAGAGCACTATACTCAGCTTCCGCCATGGAAGCCACCACCATGTCCTGCTTATGACTGGCTCAAGAAATGGAAGCCATATCCAAGATAAAGATGTAGCCGGCAAGGGAATGCCAGGTTTCAAGATCTCTTGCCCAATCAAAATAAATGTACCTTTGCAAACATAAACTGGGATCATATGTAAGCCCATAAAAACAAGTAAACCTGAAATATCTCAAAACACGAAGATATGTAATCCAATGTGACATTCTAGGTGCTTTGAAATACTGATTGAGAAAAGTAATTGAGTATGTTAAATTTGGCCTATTATGAATCAACTAAATAATTTTTTCTACCATAGATCTATAGGTGTGCTCATTGAAGGGTCGATCTAGGGTATCCTTAGATAAGTGGACAGTTGGATTGAAAGGCATGGTCACAGGCTATGTTTGATCTTGGCAATACTAATCCACTAATTGAAGACTGTACTTTTGCTGTGACATAAAAATGCATTCCCCAGATCGAACTACCTCCATCCCCAAAAAATAAGACAACAAAAGGAGGTCTTTCATTTTTGAAGAAACTCATCCGTTCTCTAGAACTAAGACTGCAGCGCTTGCTTAAGTCCATCAAGAGCTTTCCGCAAATGAAAGACCTTATGTTTCTGATTAGTAGAAGAAAATCTAGGTGGTTGCTCCACATAGACTTCCTCCTGATAACCATTCAGAAAGGCACTTTTGACATCCATTTGATAAATTGGCCAACGGTGGTGAGTAGTTAGCGCAACAAACAGGCGGAAAGATGTCAACCGCATGGTGGGAGGAAAGGTTTCTTAATAGTCAATGCCTTGCTTATATTGAAACCTTGCACGACAAGGTGAGCCTTGTACTTGTCTACAATTATACTATTATATCATAGTGCTTCGATCTAGTATGAAACACAGGGTTCTCCAAATCAATCCAACTATCATTGTTGCAATGAAGGGTCATAGGACCGGCTTGAGGGCAGCCAAGCTCTCCAAGTAACCTTTGAAGCCACACTGACTCACATGTGGTAGAAGACCCCACTCTATACTTCGCCTTTGTGGAAGAAAGGGCAATTGTAGGTTGCCTCTCGCCACATCATGAGATAACATTTGCACCCAAAGTAAAGCAATATCTTGTCATTGACCGTCATTAGTCAACATCTTTAGCCTAATTTGAATCTATCCAACTTGTAAGAACCAAAGGCGAACCTTGAATACTTGTTAGATAATGAATCCCAAGATCGGGGTCCTCCTTAGGAACTGCAAAATCCTAATAGTAGCTTTCTAATGTACCATCTTGGGTTCACTCATGAACCTAGCCAACAAATCTATAGGAAAGTACAAATCAACCCAAGTGTTAAGAAGCCAAATCAAGGAGCCAATTAGCTGCATGTAGCAGAAAGCATCCACCGCTGGTGAATTTGCATGGGCCGTAGCCTTCCAATTCGGATCCATAGGAGTAGAAATGGCTTTATGTCCCTCTATCTCAAATGTGGCCAAAAGCTCTTGCACATACTCCTACTGGGAGATCAAAATCCCCCTCGGAGTTTGATAAATCTCATGGCCTAAAAAGAAATGGAGAAGGTCCATATTTGTCATCTCAAAGACCTCATGTAGTGCCTCCTTCATCTGCTTGACCCTTTGAGCATGGTTACTTGTTAGGATAAGATCATCCACATAAAGCACGAACTACACATGCCCTCCAGTTGAGGTGTAGACATACAATTGGGGATTGGAAGAGGAATGTTGATACCCCAACTTTCCTTGGAGGAACGAGTCTATCTTCTTGTTCCAAGCATGTGGAGTTGCTTGAGGCCATAAAGGGCCTTCTTCAACCTATACACCTGTCCATCTGATGAGGAAAAGCAAGCAGGTTGGGCAATATAGATCTCCTCCTTCAAATCACCATTTAGGAAGGCGGACTTCACATCAAGTTAATAAACCGGCTATCTCCTATGGTTGGCTAAGGCATGAATCGCTCTAATGGTAACCACCCGAGTTGTAGATGCAAAGGTGTCATGGAAATCCACCCTTGGCCGTTGTGCGAAATCTTTTGCAACAAGTTGCACATTGTGCTTATTCAGAGTGCCATCACTGTGATATTTGGTCTTAAAGACCCATTTAACACCAATCACCTTTCTATGAATAGGCCTAGGTACAAGATCCCAAGTGCCATTCCGCTCAATAGAATCCACCTTCGGCTCCATAGCCTTCTTTCAATGCTCTGATTGCAAAGTCTCCTTCACGGAGGTGGGCTCCCTATCTTGCATGGCATGGGTCATCAAAATATAGTTAGTTCAAATAAGCTCGATGGAATGTATCTCATTCCTTCGAGAACGCTATCAGCCATCTTGCAGCTGCCACTCCTCATAGAAACTCCCTTAATTCTTGAATCATGGAGTGTATCTTGAGCCCAACAAGGAGGAGATTGATACTCCATTCACCGCTCTCCATTTACCAAAGTCTTTGGAATATCCATCGAGGGTGATTCAAAGGGTGATATCGATGGTGAAGCAATCTCCTTCTCCACGGACGGTGGAGCCTAAAGAGGTAGAGGCTCCGAAGGCACTAGAGCAGGTGCCTAGCTATCACCTGGCTCCAAGAATGGGATGCTCAACACTCCCCTTTGCAATTGAAAACTCCACAAACTGAACATCTCAACTTGTGTACACCCACAGTCACAAGGATGTGAAATTTTTAGATGCTTTAATCTTGCTGATAACATTTGATCAAGTTATTAATCAAATGTGCAAGGTTGTTTAGTACATGTGATGCACATGGTAGTTATTTCATGGTAATAGACCAGGGACTTTGAGCATGCAGTGGGTGTCAAAGGCAAAAGTTGTGATGAGTTATGCTAGCTGGCTTTGGGGATTAGTTGGTGTTAGTTTTGACCCTGGGATAGTTATTTGGCCAATAAGTGTCGGTGGTGATACTAGGGACTAGCATTAATTAATGGTAGTCTAAGTGTCAACAAAGGTTGGGGACCACTCTAGGTTGCAAATGGCCTAGCCAATTTAATTATGGATGGGCACATTTAATTTTGGGTAGGGTTAAAAGGGTTAAGATTAATTTTTACGATTATTTAATTCTAAAAATTAATTAAATGGTTGGGTAATGTTGAGAAATGGGTTTAGAAGGTTGCCACTTGGCAAAAATGCCCATGCAAATGGAGAAAACGTTTTTGGGGGTTGGGTCTCAGGCATTCAATTAGTTTACAACTTGAGAGAGGGAGAGAGAGAGAACCGCTAGCTATTTTCTGATTAGAGAATACCAATTTGCTACAAAAGATAGCCATCTGGGGGCCTCAATAGGTGGACAGCAGGGAGTCACCTTCTAGGGGCTGGTTGTCGTCAAAGTGAAGTAGTGCAGAAGCGAATGACCAAGGGGGGGAGAGAGAGAGAGAGAGAGAGAGAGAGAGAGAGAGAGAGAGAGATAAAATCTGCAATGAAGAATGCTGTATAAGGACACAGAAATATAAATGGGTGCAGAGAGAATGTTTGCGTATGTCTCCACCTCAAAGATCTCAATCTCTATGAACCCCGAGGGCAGTCTTCACGAACAAGAATGAAATGGTACTGGATCTCAATATGCTTCGTTTGAGCATGAAACATAGGGTTCCTGGCCAAGGCAATGCAACTCTCATTGTCGCACTGAAGAACAGTAGGACCGCTTTGCGAGCAGCCAAGCTCCACCAAGAGCTTGCGAAGCCACACTGTCTCACATGTAGTAAAAGACGCCGCTCGATACTCCGCCTTTGTCGAAGATAGGGCAACTGTGGGTTGCTTCTTGCTACTCCATGAAACAACACCAGCACCCAAGGTAAAGCAATAACCTGTCGTGGACCTCCGATGATCCATATGGCTAGTCCAATCTGAATCACTCTAGCTTGTAAATACCAAGTTTGCATCACCTGTACCTGCTAGATAGATCCCAAGATTAGGAGTCCCTCGTAGTTAGGAACTGCAAAATCCTCTGAGTAGCGCTTGCCAATGCACCATCGTGGGTTCACTCATGAACCTGGCTAGTACACCTACAACATAACAGAAGTCAACTCGAGTATTAAGAAGCCAGATCAAGGAGCCAACCAACTACCTATAACGGGTAGTATCCGCCAAAGGAGAATCAAAATGAGCTGTAGCCTTCCAATTCGGGTCCATAGGAGTTGTAAGAGACTTGTATCCCTCCATCTCCCATGTAGTCAAGAGCTCCTGTACATACCACTGCTAGGAAAGAAAGATCCTGTGCAGAGTCTGATAGATCTCATGACCTAGAAAGAAGTGAAGAAGTCCCATATCCGTCAGCTCAAACTTCTCATGAAGTACTGCCTTCATCTGCGTGACCATCTGAGTATGGTCACTTGTCGTAATCAAGTCGTCCACATAAAGGACAAACAACACACGACCACCATCGGAGGTGTGAACATAAAGCTAGGGGTTGGCTTTGGAACGCTGATATCCCAATTTTTTCTGGAGGAACGAGTCAATCTTCTCATTCCAAGCGCAAGGAGCCTGCTTAAGGCCATAAAGAGCCTTTCTCGACCTGTACACCTTACCGTCAGAAGAGCTGAAGCTTGGAGACTGCTCAACATAGATCTCCTCCTTCAACTCTCCATTTAAGAAGGCAGATTTTACATCCAGCTGATAGACCGGCCATCTCCTATGGCTAGCCAAGTTATTTGAGCTATAGGGGCAAAAGTATCATGGAAATCAATGCTTGGGCGTTGTGCAAAACCTTTAGCAACAAGGTGGGCCTTGTGCTTGTCCAATGTGCCATCATTGCGGTACTTGGTCTTGAAGACCCATTTGACTCCAATGATCTTCTTATGGGGAAGTTTCGGCACAAGATATCAAGTGCCATTCCGTTCAATCGACTCTAGCTCCTACTCCATCGCTTTCTACCAATGATCATGTTGTAAAGCTTCCTTCAGGGAGGTGGACTCCTGGTCCTACATGACACGAGTCATCAAACTGTAATTAGTGTAAACAAGCTTGGTGTGGTGTGTTTGGTTTCTCCGAGAATGCCATGGGCCATCCTGCGGTTGCCACTCCTTAGGGATCTCCTCAATCCTTGTATCATGAAGAGTGTCACGAGCCCAATGAGGAGGAGGCAAGATCTCGCCTCGTTGCTCTCCATCTATTAAAGTTTTTGGAAGGTCCACGACTGGGGAGCAATTGGTGAATCTGGTGGCTGAGAACTAAGCTCCTCATCCAAAGAAGAGGTCCAAGAGGCACAAGCTCCAAAGGAACAATCGTGGGTGCCCAATTATCACTAGGATCTCCAAGAACAAGGTGTTCCTCACCCCCCTCTTAGGTTGGAACTTCCACGAACCTAACATCATGGCTCGTGTAGATATCCCCTTAATGGGATCATACAATCGATAGCCTTGAGACTGCGAGGTATAGCCCATAAACACTTGTCTTTTGGAAGCCTCTTTAAATTTGTCACACTGTGTCTTCGGGATGTGAACATAGGTGTCACACCCGAAAACCCTGAAATAAGAAACATCTAGCTTAGGCTCAAAGTACACCTCATTACGGGTCATACCAACAACAATAGAAGTAGGGGATCAATTAAGGATGTGAATTGTAGTAGCCAGAGCCTCAACCCATAGACATTGAGGTGTTTGACGATGCTCCATCATGGTATGGGCCATCTCAATCATACTACCATTCTTCCGCTCCAATATGCCATTCTCCTGAGGGGTGTTTGTATTGGCAAACTCCTGGTGAATACCACAATCTGCACAAAAATGAGCAAGCTCATTAGAAACAAAATGTAAACGTCCCGAACAATGTAGTATGCTTAACAATTATGATTTTCGCTTGTTTTCAAGGTTTAATATAAAAGAGAATGAACACTTAAGCTGAAAATGAAGTTTACTCACAAAATTACAGCCATGAAAATGTAAAAGTAATGGAGACAAGATTGAGGGTTGAAGTAATTCTCACTCTCACAAGATCATGCAAAGATGTACAAATACACATGCACTTGAGAGTGAGAAGAAGTAATTCTCACTCTCACAAGATCATGCAAAGATGTACAAATACACATGCATTATCTATTATGCAATGATAAGAACTGATTTCTTTACAGTATGAGAGAAGAAAGAGGAGAAATCAGCCTTTCTCCATTGTTGATCAACAGTACATGGATAGGGCTTGCTTCTTGTTGCTAAAATGGAAGAAAGAGCTCGAGAAGGAGGTGCTGTAATGAATTTACAGGCTTGCTGTCCTGTAATACAGCAGTGATAAAAGAGGGAATATGGAGGAATTTGATAATGGAGAAGTGGGGGATGATGATGGGGATGGATGGGCCAGTTTCTGGCTATCTGTGGGTGCTGTACATGAGTTTACAGTAAAGAAAAATGATGCTGAATGAAGAAAAACGAGCTCTTATTTATAGGAGAGGGAAGACTAGTACAAAAGGGGAAAGTGGAGTAGCACAAGACAAGTGTCCAGCCACATGTCATGAGATGTGACAAGTGGTGGGACACTTGGAAACTTGTGTGACAAGTGTCTTGACACTTGTCTCTTCTCTATGGCCTTCCTTTTTGGGCTGAATACTGTCAAGAATAGAAACAACCAAATTTAGTAAGCATAGTCAGGGTACAAAATTTATTATTTTTAGAATGACATCCCTATTTTTTAGGAATAGCATTTTTAGGCTAATTCGAGGCTCCTTAAATTCAGGGACCTCCTAAAATTTAGAGACCCCCCAATATGGGTGTCATATGAAAGCTTTTTCCGTGTACATCGCAAAAACGGTATCAGAATCTTCATGTGACTTTCCTATGCAAAGAAATGTGCATTTCAAGCTTTCAGTCCACACATGCACATTGTACAAACATTTCATGATCATGCCATCTTGTTGATTGTAACTGTCTGTTCTGGTGAATCTAGCCAACATTTCAAGGCATCAATCCTTTCTGTGTGCGAGTCTAACCCTAATATGCATGAATTCTGGTCACAGGCGCCCAATCGGGCCATATAGGTGGAAGTGTGAACTATCTTTTCTCTAACCCACCGCGTGGGTCCACCATAACTTGTGACCACTCATTAGTGGCCAGCTCCAATGCACTTTTCTTTATATCTAACTAGTGCAAAGGAAACAAATTTAATAAATCATTATATAGAAAAATTAATGAAAAAGGATACAAATTCTGTTTCTATAGAGTTGTGACACAAAATCTCTACCCTTATTCGATTGTAAGGTTTTCAATTTCCAGCCCGATTGGTTCTCCTCAAAGACCAACCAATCCTTAAAGTTGGAGAAAGCCGCTGACTTTAACTTCAAGAAATAAGCCCATGTCATCTTGCTCTAATCATCCACAATTAGCATGAAATACAAGCTCCCTCTAAGGGGCTCCGTCCTCATTGGTACACAAAGATCAGTAGAAGTAAGCTCCAAGGGTGTTGAAGAGCGCCTCGAAGCCTTGCTGGGAATAACATCACGAGTTTGCTTCCCACAGATGCAGGATACACAAGGTTGCTAGCTCACCACAATATCCGACAATTCTCAAACAACCTGTCCTTTTGATGCCTTCCGAAGGCAATCAAAGTTGAGGTGGCCAAACTGAGCATGTCAAAGCTCGGATTGAATTTGTGAGGTAAGAAGAACAGAAGTCAAGGCAGAAGAAGACCGCAACTTATAGACTCCATTCTCCTCATAACCGGAAGAAAGGACCCGTCTCAATCCATGATCAAGAATTAGAAAAGAATCCACATCAAATTCGACCAAGAGGCCAAGGCCACAAATCTTGTGTATCGAAAGTAGATGGTATACTAAGGCTGGCATATAAAGCACCTCAGATGTATGGGCACCATCTCGCCCATTTGGAATAAGATGCATGTCTCCTCGTCCTTGTATAGCAATAGACGAACTATCACCAATGAGAATCTGGCCATGCGACGACCACAAATGAGCAACCCCTACTGAAGGAGTCATGTGCTGTAAGACACCATTGTCAACAACCCACTCCCGATTGTATGGGGCCATCAATGCAGCATCATAAGCTGTTAGGGTCGAATCCTCAACCACCTCCAAGTGGAGGAAAGTAGCTAATGAGAGAGTAGCTACCGCTCCGGAATCCTTTGAAGATTTCTCCTTCTTCTCTTTATTCTTCTTCTCCTTGTTGGGTAATCCTTCTTCTAGTGACTTGTCTTGCCACAAATGTGACAGGTGGACTCCTTTTCTTTGTCCTTCTTGGATTTGTCCTCCTTTTCTTTTGGTTCTTTCCCTTCTTCTGAGAGGGTTGACTAATCAAAGCCTTAGATTTAGAAGCATTGGTCCCTTTCAATTGCTCCTCTTGGTCCAAGACCATAGGAACCAACTCTTCCCACTGAAGAGTCTTAGACCACCCCCAAGCATAGGAGCTAGAAATGTCAGGAACGTGTTTCATAAGTTTCTTTCAAGAGAAGGTAAAATAAGAAACGCGAGTCTTTTAATATAAGGATTTTTAATAGTTTTTACTAGGGAAAGAGTTCCTAAACCTCTATGAAACTCTCTCTTAAACAAAGAATGGCCAATTGAGCTTGAGTGATAATAGAGTCAATTGAGAATAATACATTATACGTTACATATCCATGATCCATTATTGACTTGTCACTTATGTCAAAGTCTGGACAAGCTATACTATGGTTTAGAACTCAAACGTTATGATTCATTCATATCATAAAAAGAAAGTTGAAACTAACATGTAAATAGACTATCTACAATATGGATTGAGTCAAGTTGCAATATCATGATTCTCATTTCAAAACAAACTGAGAAAATGTCAAAAATCGAGAATGAATCATAATATATCATAAATAACTCATAAATGATGCAAAAGTCTTATAACATTCAACTCTCAAGACAAGAATAGATACTAGATCTACAAAGTCTAATAACTAAACAAAATCACAAAAAATCAGTCTCTCGTCCAAAATCTTGAGCCCTCACGAGTCATTACACATCATCATCATCATGTTTAACATTGCCCAATAGTTTTTGTAAAAAAACCATGTTTTAGGTTCCAACTCACAAAAAAAGAGAGGAAAGTTTTATACTTTAAGAAACGTTTCGTAAGTTTCAAATTCAAAGAAATGCGTTTCTTAGCTACTATGCCCTGAAGCAATCAAGGCGGAATAAAACCCATTGAAATGGGGTGGTAACTGTGAAATAAGAGTTATAGCCATGTCTTCAGAAGTGATCACCTTTCGTGCGTTTTGTACCTTCATCTGAATCTGCCTCAGCTTGTTAATATGCTCCCACATGGAAGATGACTTGTTGACACTCATTGTCCTCATCTGCACTTCCAAAGAAACTCACTTCATGACGGTCATATGATTGTACATCTGATCAAGCTCCAACCATATCTCCCGAGCCATTGTCAAGTACTCAATATGAGAGATAACAACTGTAGTATATAAGAGAAATAAAAACGAGCAGATGCGAGCATTGAGTTTATCCCAATGTGCCTAAGTCTTTACTAACTCCACCTTATTAGTGGAAGAGAGTCTGGACTCGTCTCGCAAAGAAGGACGATGAATAGCCTCCATAACAAGCTCCATCAAATCATAGGACTTCAAAATGGCAAGCATCATGACCCGCCAGATGTGGTAATTCTTGCCATAGAGCTTTTGATCTGATGGAAGAGCTGGTAACATGGAGTCCATGATAGCCAGAAAATCTGTCTTGGCCTTAGTAGACATCTTCACCTACAACGCCTACACAAAATACAAAAAGCAGCCCCCCTTTGATTGTGGGAATGCAGCCTGCTAGGGCTCGTTACCACTTGTTCCACTCCTTTATTGTTTGGAGGTGATGAAAAGATAAAATCTACACTTGAAGGCCCAAAACATAGCCTTCTTTATTCTCTAACAGCAAAAACCAACAGCAGCTTCAGCAAATCTTCTTTTTTCTCGCATGCCCACGCTCACCTCAACCTTGTTTTGATGTGTAGCTCTCTTGCTCGCCCTTGAACGCTGAAAATGCAGCCTTGTGTCACGCTGAAATCTCCTCTTTAGGTAAGTCCACCCTAGGTTAGTCCTTCAATGGTTTGCAACCTGAAAATTGGGAGCACAACTAACTAAGACTGTGAAACCAAGGCCAATAAATAGGGTAGCAAGAAAATGCCAAAAATAATAGGTCGGCTGCATTAAATGCAGCCGATTGGACAGCAAAACTATTCAACTAGTCTGTCCAATTGCAATTTGCTCGCCTGATACGTTAGCTGCCACATGGCACTCCTGTTGTACCTGTTGTTGCTTGCTGTACTTGCTGCTCCTACTTGTCGTACCTGCTGCTCTTGCGTGTCCATGGAATGTCTAGCTCTAACACTGGCAACAACATTGCTGATCAGGTGACAACATTTTTGAGGTGCTTGACAGGAGGTGATTGCATTAAATGCAGGTTGGAGCAGGCAGAGACAGAATTTAGGGTTTTTTCGCGAAGGAAATCTGATTTCTCTCTCATCTTGGCTTTCTCTTACCTTCTTCAACCCATTCTCAAGAGATCTGAGCATTTCTCAGCCAGAGTAGATCTCAGTCAAATTTGGTGGACAATAGAGATATCTTTGCTATAAACCCTAAATTTTTGTAGAAATTCGTGGACGGTAGAGATATCTTTGCTATAAATTCTAATTTTTTGTAGAAATTAGGGTCTGATAGCCACCTTGAGATTGGTGCCAATCGGTGAATTCATGGTACATTGAATTCAAGACCTGAAATTTGTGTTATTGTCAATGAATTTAGATACCAGCCCATTCATTGTAATTTGGGGCAGTGTTTGGCTAGTTGGTGGTTCCATTTGTGCAAGACATGGGTGAAAAATCAAGGGGCAATTGGCCTGAATTGATTGCTAAAGCAAAGAGGTTTTTTGGAACGGAAAAGGTTTTTTGGAACCGAAAGGGGTACTAGTTTTGGGGCCAATAGGGTGTCCAATGTCCAAGATTATTAAGATAATTTGTGCATTTCAAGTTACATTCATTTGCTGATTGTTGTAGTTAAGTGCTTAATTCGGGAATTACCACCCTTTCCAAGAAGAGAGGCTTGTTGCATGGTTCCATCGCCAAGATACCACTCAATCCCTTGATTTGGTGGGCTCAAGGTACTTGATTGAAGGTTAGAAGCTTTGCTCTAGTGCTGAAATTGTATTCAAGTGAGCATTACAACAAGAATGTCTTCAGATAGTGGATGGAATCAAGCAGGGATGATGCCTCTCAATCTGAAAATTCACAAAGTGTTGGGAAAAATGCAATGCTTGATTTTGGACAAGGCGTGCAACATGGATAACAAGCTGATAATGTTGGTTTTGAGCAAAATGTGGGTCCTTCTAGGCCTTCAGAAGTTGATGACCAACAAGAGCAAGAGGAATTTGATGACCATTTGAAAGATCAGCTAAGGATAACAGCTAAAATGTTTATGCAATTGGCAGATGATCCTTAGCTCATTCGCTTTTTGAACCCTTAAAGGAGGGCAATAAAGGCAAGAAGAGGAAATTGTCTTCAAGAGCTTGGGACAATAAGACACATCGAAGGAAGAGTCAATTGTTAGCAGATTAGTCAGCTCAGGGTGAGTCTATGCTGTAGAGGCTGTGGCCTTTTTATAGTTATTTTTTTTGGCATTTTCTGGTGTCCTTTTTAAGGCTAAGGAGCATTTAATGCTGGCCGACCAGCATTAAATGTTGGCTGACTGCATTTAATGCTCCCCCCATTTTATGCCTATATATTGCTGGGGCTCCTCCTCTTCTGTACTTCAGCCATCATTTGTGGATTCCTCTGAGGAGAGAGGAGCCGGTGCCAGGGTGCCCACACAGCCAGTGACTCACTGTTGTATGCTGCTGTTTCATGTTTGATATGGATTCTGTTTCCCGGGCATACATCTGAGTTCTCATTTGTATTTGTGTTTATTTTTTATTGTCTTGTGTTTCAGCAGTTTATTTCAGCATGTTGTTTATGCTTCCATTGCTGCACCACTTCTGACATGGTATCAGTTTTCAGGTTTTGTGTTTCTGCTGTGTTTTATTGCTGTTTTCAGGACTGATTTACCCCTTTGCTGCCCTGGCAACTACTGTCAACCTGATTGCGACCAGATTTTGGCTTCCATACTCTGTGTTTTGTTCAGCATATGCATCGTCTGCTTGTCCAACCCCTCCTGCTGCCTATGTTTTTCTCATCAGGCTGCTGGCAACAGTTCTCTACACCTGTTTAGGCAGCGTACAGCCTGTGTTTTGCTATTTACAGTACTATTTTGGGCTGGGCGATTGGCAGAACAGGGCGTTTTTACTGTTTCTAGCAGATTTCAACAGATTTTTTGACTTTGTGCGGCAGATTTTGGCTTCTTTTGATTAGTTTTTGGGTTATCCTGCATGTGAACTCTTGTTTTTTGCAGTCTGTGCTCGTGGTTTGGCTGTGTTCCCTCTCCCAATCCCTTCTTTTCTCTACTTCTTTTCTAAATGTGGTACATGGTTAACGGAGCTGTGGCATGTCCTCGACAACCTTCTCTAGTTCCATTTGATTTTGATGACGACAACCATGAGGAGGCAGTGCTTACATGGGATTCAGATGATGCCTGTGCTTATTCAACCTTACTTCGATGTATTTCCAAAGAAGTCCTACCGGCGGTTACCTCTTGTACGACAACTTCAGACGTATGGTCGAAGTTATAGTTGATGTACGAGGCTCCTTTCACCATGCGGGCCGTTGCTATCTATGTCTAGCTCCAACAATTGAAGTTTGAATCCAAAGATACGATTCAATCCTTTCTACTTTGTGTTACCCAACTCTAGGACTAGCTTCGCACACTGCAGTCTACCCTATTAGAGGCACATCTTGTTGATACGGTACTCTACAAGCTTCCTTGGGAATTTGATGGAGTGGCGAATGCTTTATGGGCGTAGACATCTACGACTCCTGTCAGTTTTCTTCACATGTCCTCCATGCTACTTGAGTATGAGGCTACTTTGCGACTACAGGGGAGGCTTTCGTCACATTATGGAGGTTCAGGTGAGGCTTTTGCAGCTTCAAAGAGGGGCTCAAAGATGAAGAAGTCGAAGGCCTAGTGTTATCATTGTGGCAAGAAATGTCATTTAAGGAAGGACTGCAAAGAGTTAGCGGCTTCCAGGAAGAACAAGGAGCAGAAGACAAAGCGGGATGCAGACTCCTCCAACGAGTCATCTGCCTTAGATTCTGATCCTGATCCTCTAGCCAAGGCAAAGTCCAAGGTGCGGAAGGGATCCTCTTCTTCGGATCGAGGGAAGGGCTTAGTGGCCCCTTTCTCAGTTGCTTTCTAGTGGTGGTGATGCGGACATCCCTCAGGACTCTCCACTGCCAGAGAGGGAGTGTGAGAGGGTGGTGATATGGGGCAGCTGTGCCTCATCTATATGTCTATATAGATGCACAGGATCTAGAGAGGGACTTCCCTGACGCATCAACCGAAGTCTGGCAGGTACAAATCCTGGAGCTAGGATTAACATCTAGGTTCATGATGGGCTGGTTACTTCATAGAGAGCGGGATTGACATCCAGGTTCATGATGGGCTGGTTTATTGACAGAGAGCGGGAGGCGTTCGTCTGGAGCTCACATGAGGGGACACTTTGGCGGTTTTAGCATTTTTAGAGACATGTTTGGCAGCTTGGTCTTGTATGTCCTGATGAGTGACATAGGTGACATAACATAGAGAGCTGCTATGATTCTTCTCTATTTTCAGGTGGTGCTGTTATGATCGACATTGACGTCAGATACTCTTCGAGGCATCTTGGTGGTGGACTGGCCACTCATTGCTTGGACATCCATGGTTCTTCTGGTGGTTCTATGTTGTATAGTTTATGATACCCCATCATTGTACTATTGTATTGTATCAGATCACCCCTGATCTAAGAGAGGGTGTTAGCAGATTAGTCAGCTCAGGGTGAGTCTGTGCTACAAAGGGTGTGGCCTTTTTATAGTATTTTTTTTGGCATTTTTTGGTGTCCTTTTTAGGGCTAGGGAGCATTTAATGTTGGCCAACTGCATTTAATGCTCCCCCCATTTTATGCCTATATATTGCTGGGGCTCCTCCTCCTCTTCTGTACTTCAGCCATCATTTGTGGATTCTTCTGAGGAAAGAGGAGCTGGTGCCAGGGTGCCCACACAGCCAGTGACTCACTGTTGTATGCTGCTGTTTCGTGTTCGATATGGATTCCGTTTCCCGGGCATACATCTGAGTTCTTATCTGTATTTGTGTTTATTTATTTTTGTCTTGTGTTTCAACAATTTATTTCAACATGTTGTTTATGCTTCCATTGCTACACCACTTCTGATATCAATATGGTAGCATAATGTTCAAAATGTGGATAGTGAGCATAAGAAAATGATGCCAATGGGGCAATTGATGCATATGCAAGGCCAACTTGGAAGTACCAATCCAATGCTTTTTGGACAACAGGGTATGCATGCAATGATAGCTTATCATGTGCAGCAAACAATGAGTGGTGTGCAAGGTTTAATGTATTCAGGTATAGTTGGTAATATGCATAACCCCATGTATAGCACTATTGGCATGATGTTGGGGCACAAAGTGGCAAGTTTGGCAACGCATATATGCAGCCCATTGTGTTTGGGACTTATGGTATTAACATTGGTAATGCAAATCCTCCATATAGTGTTGGTCATGAGTTAAAATGCAGCTAGTAATGCATGTAACATATGGGAAAATATATCTTGGTATGGCTAGTAATATGCAAATTCCCATGCACAGTCACATTGCAATGGTCCAAAGTATGCAAACAAGAATGTTTCCTAATGCATCTGGTGCTCCTAGTATGTCAGGTACACATGAGGGGCTGGTTAATTGGATACAATATTGCATATTAGTTAAGTTGGAATTACAGCAATATGAAAGTATAAAGCATCGCAATGCTTAAGGGAAAGAAAGACCTACAACCTAGTGGAGGTTTTGAGGCAAGTATAGTTAGAGGTAAAGTTTCCATATGCTTCTTGGTAAAGCTTCAACATTGTTTTACCAATAGATGCAAAGTGGATGGAAGAGAATTACTTGGTAGACCATCTTCAATTGTTGCTACTTTACCTAGATGCCTTTTAGTTACAACTGACTTCAGTTCGGGCCTAGTCAAGTTTAGCAGAGCAAGGGTTTGGAGTATTGCCTGATGCTCAAGGGGGAGGTAGCACTTCCACTCCTCTAGTTGTGGACAACTCTGGTATATAGTGGATCTCGAATGCATTTAGCATGCATCCAAAGTACTATGTTGAGAGTATGTTTGCCATGAGGTCACTACTTAGCTACTAGTCACTGTGAGATGTATGCAAATGGATATGAGTTTCACTTAGGCACTGGAACTATACTTTTGCATCAGTGTATGATCAATTTGGCAAGAGTTTTTGCCTTTGTTTTGAGACAATAAATCTAATCAGTTTCAACTCAACTGTTTATGGTCACTTTTGGGATTAGTTTTGCACCAGTTTTTGCATTAGTTGCTAATCATTTTTTGCAATCCGTTTGAGGTCACATTTGCAATCAGTTTGTGATCAGTTCTCAAATGAGAAAGTGATTAGTTAGTTAGTTTTGAACGTTTTATAATTGGTTCCATACATAACAGGATGTTAATAAATGCCATTGTTGGTTTTGGCCATGGTTTTGTTAGCCTGCTCTTATTCAGTCTTAGTCTGTCATCTCCTGGTTGTGAGCTCCTGTCAGAGTCTGACAGGAGACAGAGGAGCTCTGTCAGTGTGTTTTTAGGCTGCTTCAGTCAGCATGCAGCCTTGGGCATTTTACAGCCCAGATCTGGGCTGTTTTTGGGGTGACTGCCCATTATTTTGGGTAGTCGGACCAGATCTGGCCATAGTTGGCCAGATCTGGCCAGGTTGGCCAGTTTAGCTGGTCGGCCAGTTTTCTGGCTGGGGGCTATTTATAGCAGCCCCCCCTAGTCAGTCCAGCATTCATGCTCTGCAGGTACAGCACTGCTCCCTCCATCTCCGTCTCCGGCATTGGTGCTGCCTCTGCTTCCAGTCTGTCCTGGTTCCCTCACTGACGCTCCGGGCTGCGTGCAGGGACTGTTCTGTCCATTCCAGTGTATTCAGCATTCATCTCAGTCAGTGCAGACTTTCTTCCTTCATTCTCTGCTTCCTCTCTCCTCTCCTCTGTGTTCGTGTTCTTCTTTCGCTGCGCACTCTCACATGGTATCATCGCCTGATTGAGAGCACGGAGGACGAGAGAAATACCTTACTGCTGCTGCCCACAGTTCCACAACAGCCAGGCAATTCCATCAGGCGGCTGCCAACAGGTCCATCCCAGCCAGGCGACTGCATCAGAAGGCTGTACAGCCTGCGTTTGCTGTACACAGGGGCTGCCACGTCATCCAGTGACGCAGCAACCCTGCGTTTGCTGCCAGGCGACCTCTTCTGCTGCAGGGCGACCCTCCTACAGCTTGCGTTTTGCTGTTTTGCAGGTCGCTTCTACCCCGGCTGCTCCTATCCTGCAGGCGACCTCTGTCTGGGCTTATTCCCGGTGCTGGTGGTCTCGATTCTGGTGTTCGACATCAGATCTATTTGCGTTTTGCAGATCCAGGTGTTTGTAGGCACTCTCTGCCTGCATCTTGGTGGTTGGTGACCACATTGTTGGTCCTATTTCGTCAGCGGCACAACTTTCTTTGGTATTTTGCAGATTGGAAGATGTCTTACTAGTTTTCAGGCTTTGAAGACTCAGAGGATGAGCTTCTTTCTCATCATTCCTCTGAGCGGAGGCGGGACTATCGTGAAGTTCGACATCGGGAAGACCCTCCTCGCACTCGTCCTTCTTCAGTCCATGCATCTCAGAGGGTTCCATCTACTGCGAAGGTTTCTTCAGTGAAGACTGCATCAACTGTGCAGATGCCTTTCTTGATTCCCTCTATCCAGGTGCCGATTCTCCCTTCCTTTCCGAAGGAAGACAAATTGGATGGTTCCAACTATTCCCTATGGTCATGCAAGGTGGTTTGCATCCTTGATACCTTTGATCTGTGGGAGCTTGTTTCTTCGCCCATCGACCGACCCCCCGTGGATTCGTCCGATGGCACCTCTATGGACCGTGCAGCCTTATGGGATAGGCTCAACTCACGAGCCCGTTCCTTTCTTTTTATGAGTCTCCATGATTCTGTTCTTGTACATGTTCACAGGTTAAAGACCGCGGCGGAAGTATGGACAAAGCTTGCGTCTTTGTATCAGCACAAGACATTTGCCCACAAGATTTCCCTGGAGAAGAAGTTGCGGATGCTCAGTCTTGATGGTTCTTCTTCCATGAAGGAGCACATCACGAAGATGGAGGATATGCGAGGCGAGCTAGCCTCTCTTGGTCGTCTGATATCGTCTGAGGATATGGCGATGATTCTGTTGACTCAGCTGCCATCACCCCGTTATGATGTCTTCTACACCAGCCTCATCACTATGAGAACCCGTGAGACTCTCCTATGGGAGGAGCTTTCCCCGCTTGTCTTGGAGCATGATGAGCGACTCAAAGAGGTGGGAGCCAGTGGCTCCACCAAGGCATTTACAGCTGCCACAGGTGGTGGCAAGAAGAAGAAACAAAAGAAGGAGAAGTCCAAGGACAAGAAGGAGGAAGATAAGAAGGATGCGAAGGAGAAGAAGCCCAAGTGTCCCCATTGTGGGAAGGGCACTCATCCCGAGGAGAAGTGTTGGCAGAAGTATCCCCATTTGAAGCCTAAGGAGAAGGACTCGAAGGCGGCCCCAGCCACAACAGAATCTGCGTTTGTGCATCTCTTTGTTGAGGAAGACACTGCCCTAGCTTCTACCACACAGGAGAAGCCTTGGCTCGTCGACAGTGGAGCATCTTCACATATGACCTTCCGTCAGGATTGGCTTCAGGATCTTCGTTCCAGAGGTGGTACAGTCACCATTGGTGACAATTCTACAGTTCCTGTTCATGGAGTGGGGACTTTACCTATGTTTTCTGACAGGCGGTCTTCCTCCGCCAAAGTTCTCTATGTGCCTGATTTGGGTTTTAACCTATTATCTGTGTATGGTCTTACTCAGTTAGGTACCCGAGTCATTTTTACTCAAGATGCAGTCACAGTGGAGGATGCTTCTACAGGTGATGCTCTTTGGATAGGTACACAGGAGGGTGGGCTTTATACGCTCACAGCCTTGGCTGCGCGGACTTCCCATGAGCTTGGGCTGCTTTGGCATGCTCGGTATGGTCATTTGAACCTCGATTCCCTTCGCCAGGCTTCTAGGAGGAAGATGGTGGAGGGACTTCCTGATTTCCCTCCTCTTCACACTTTGTGCCCTAGCTGCTTGAGGGGCAAGCAGCACCGGCAGCCTCACCCGCAGGTTGCTTCTAGGAGGGCTACTTCTCCGCTTGAGTTGGTTCATACCGACCTTTGCGGGCCTATGGGCACGGCCTCCCTTGGGAAGGCCAAGTATTTGATGCTGATTGTGGACGACTTTAGTCGTTATGTGTGGCCTTATTTCTTGGAGTACAAGAGCGAGGCGTACTCCCGTTTCTGTGAGTGGCAGGTGTTTGTGGAGACCCAAACAACTTCCAAAGTCCGTGGTGTTCGAGCTGATCACGGTGGAGAGTTCACTTCTCACCTTTTCTCTCAGTTTTGCAGGGATCATGGTATTCGGGTGGAGTATTCCCATCCGAACACACCATCAGAGAATGGTGTGGTGGAGCGTGCGAATCGGACCATGATTGAGATGGCCCGATCTATGCTGGAGCATAGGAGTCTTCCTCATTTCCTTTGGGGTGAGGCGGTGGCTACAGCGGTGCATATACGCAACCGCTCTCCGACTTCGGCGTTACAGGACATGACTCCATATGAGGCTTTCTTTGGAAAGAAGCCTTCCGTGTCCCATTTTCGCATCTTTGGGTGCGATGCTTTTGTCCATGTGGACAAGAAGAAGAGGAAGACGAAGTTCGACTCTAAGTCGAGAAAGTTTATCTTCGTTGGTTATAGTACGACCACGAAGGGATATCGGCTCTACGACCCGACGACTCGGAAGGTTGAGGTGAGCAGGGATGTGATCTTTGATGAGGCTTCGGCCTCTGAGGATCCGATTGATGGTTCTATTTCAGATGTTTCTTCATCTTCAACGGACCACCCCCCCCCCCCCCCCCACCTTCTCTCCCTTCACTTCCTTCCAGGATCACCCTTAGCACCCCCCATATTCCTCCTCCTTCGGCTTCCCTTTCCCCTTTGGTGGATGTGCCTTCGTCTTCTACGAGCTCTTCTACCGCCACTTCGGGATCTTCAGGGGATATACAACCTTCTTCAGATGCGGAGGATTTACCTTCACTCGGTGAGGGGGAGTCCCTCTCCGATTTGGGTGCTTTACAGGTTCCGGCGACCCCCCGGTCTCCCTCACAGAAGGAGTCTCTCAGGATTCCTTTATGGTATTGCCGGCTCATGCAGGATTCAGGTGTTACTCACTTTCCTGCTTCTTCTACAGGTCCTCGTCGATCAGCCCGTTTACAGGCCCAGCGGGACAGTTCACTATGTGTGAACTATGCTCTTATGTCACAGATTCTTCAGGATTCCGAGCCTTCCACTGTGGAGGAGGCTCTTGCACAGGATATTTGGAGACACGCTATGCAGGCCGAGCTCGACTCCATCGAGCGAAACCATACGTGGGAGCTTGTACCGCGTCCCGCGAAACGGAAGGTGATTGGTGTGAAATGGGTCTTTAAGACCAAATATCTTGCAGATGGCTCCTTGGACAAGCACAAAGCTAGGCTTGTTGCCAAGGGTTTTGCCCAGCGTGCAGGGTTGGATTACTTTGAGACTTTTGCTCCTACAGCTAGGATGTCCACCATCCGAGTGCTTTTGGCTCTTGCTGCTCATCACCGTTGGCCTGTCTATCAGATGGACGTCAAGTCTGCTTTTCTGAATGGCGTTCTTGAGGAGGAGATTTATGTTTCACAACCTCCTGGTTTTCTTGTGCAGGGGAAGGAGGATCATGTCTACAGGCTGCGGAAGGCTCTTTATGGCCTAAAGCAGGCTCCTCGTGCTTGGTACCAGTGGATTGACCGCTTCTTTCTACAGAGTGGCTTTGCGCGCTCCGCTTATGATCCCAACCTCTACTTACGGGTTGTGGATTCTCTTTCGGTGTTCCTCATCTTGTATGTGGATGATCTTATCATTACAGGGAGCGACACTCAGCAGGTGGAGCATACACGGTCCATTCTACAGCAGGAGTTTGACATGACGGATCTAGGGATCCTTCACTTCTTTCTAGGTCTGGAGATCTATCAGATGGCACAGGGCATTTTTATCTCGCAGCACAGGTACATCTCCGAGCTTCTTTCGGAGTTTGATATGGCTGAGTGTCGGCCTATCTCATGCCCTATGGACCTTGAGTCCAAGCTTTTGACAGCTGGAGTTCCTCTTCCCGATCCCACCCGTTACAGGTGCCTTGTCAGCTCTCTTATCTGGCTGCTTCACACTCGGCCGGATATCTCCTTTGTGGTGGGTTTATTGTCTTCCTTTATGCAGACTCCTACCCAGGATCACTGGCAGGCGGCCTTGCGGGTTCTTCGCTATTTGCAGGGGACTCGATCCTTTGGGATCATGTATGGAGATGGGATTACCCTTTCTGGATGGAGTGATTCTGATTGGGCAGGTGATGTGGATTCGCGACGATCCACTACAGGTTATGCTTTCACCCTTGGATCTGGTGCTGTCTCTTGGAGCAGCAAGAAGCAGCCTATTGTGGCCCTTTCTTCTACAGAGGCTGAGTATCGGGCCCTATGTTCGACCGCTATGGAGGCAGTTTGGCTCCGTCGCTTACTCGCGGAGATTGGCTTTTCCCAGACCGGACCTACGGAGTTGCGCGTGGATAACCAGAGTGCTCTTGCTCTGGCCAAGAACCCGGTGTTTCATGCTCGTACGAAGCACATTGAGGTTCAGTATCATTATGTTCGAGAGCGGATCGTGGATTCGGAGCTGGTGGTGGTCTATTGTCCTACGGCGGCCAATGCAGCTGATCTCTTTACGAAGCCGTTGTCTCAGGCTTCTTTGCTTCATCACATGCGGTTCTTGGGTCTTCAGACTCTCCCAGGAGTTGAGAGGGGGTGTTAGCCTGCTCTTATTCAGTCTCAGTCTGTCATCTCCTGGTTGTGAGCTCCTGTCAGAGTCTGACAGGAGACAGAGGAGCTCTGTCAGTGTGTTTTTAGGCTGCTTCAGTCAGCATGCAGCCTTGGGCATTTTACAACCCAGATCTGGGCTGTTTTTGGGGTGACTGCCCATTATTTTGGGCAGTCGGACCAGTTCTGGTCAGTCGGACCAGATCTGGCCATAGTCGGCCAGATCTGGCCAGGTCGGCCAGTTTTCTGGCTGGGGGCTATTTATAGCAGCCCCCCCCAGTCAGTCCAGCATTCATGCTCTGCAGGTACAGCACTGCTCCCTCCATCTCCGTCTCCGGCATTGGTGCTGCCTCTGCTTCCAGTTTGTCCTGGTTCCCTCACTGACGCTCCGGGCTGCGTGCAGGGACTGTTCTGTCCATTCCAGTGTATTCAGCATTCATCTCAGTCAGTGCAGACTTTCTTCCTTCATTCTCTGCTTCCTCTCTCCTCTCCTCTGTGTTCGTGTTCTTCTTTCGCTGCGCACTCTCACAGGTTTATGCTAAGAATATGCTTTACTATGGCTTTGAAATTAGAACAGTTGAGAAACATGAGCTATGGATGTATCCAATAGGTTTCTAGCAACAATTCTGGACTAATTTTCAGTTTTATGTTATGTATGTAGTGGCTGGAAATTTTTAGTAAGTTTGGGGCATATGGCATGGTTGGACAATAGTAGCCAATGTTGTGACTATGAGGCCTTATGGAAATTCTAGTGCGATATGCTTTTCATTTGATGCAATGCAATGCAATCGAGGATGATTGCAAGGATTTCAAGGGGGAGGCTTGTCATGAGGATATGAAATTTTGAGATGGTTTAATCTTGCTAATAACATTTCATTAAGTTATTAATCAAATGTGCAAGGTTGTTTAGCTCATGTGATGCACATGCTAGTTATGTCATGGTAATAGGCCAAGGATCCCGAGGATGCAGTGGGTGTCAAAGGCTAAAGTTGTGATAAGTTATGCTAGTTGGGCTTTGGGGGTTAGTTGGTGTCAATTTTGACTTTGGGATAGTTATTTGGCCAATAAGTGTCGGTGGTGACACTAGGGACTAGCATTAATTAACTAATTAATACCATTGTAAAGGTCAATAGAGGCTAGGGGCCACTCTAGGTTGCAAATGACCCAACCAATTTAATTATGGATGGGCACATTTAATTTTGGGTAAGGTTAGAAGGGCTGAAATTAATTTTCAAAACTATTTAATTCTGAAAATTAATTAAATGACTGAATAATGCTGAAAAATGGGTTTAGGAGATTGCCACTTGGCAAAAATGCCCATGCAAATTGAGAAAACGTTTTTGGGGGATTGGGTCTCAACCATTCAGTCAGTTTACAGCTTGAGAGAGAGAGAGAGAGAGAGAGAGAGAGAGAGAGAGAGAGAGAGCTGTTGGTCCATTTTTTGATTAGTAGAGAACAACGATTTGTTATAGAAGATAGCCATCTAGGGGCCTCAACAAGCAGGGGACTGCAAGGAGTCACCTTCTAGGGGTTGGCAAAAGCATTGCTGATCAGGTGATAGCATATTGGAGGTGCTTGGCGGAGTAGGGTGACTGCATTAAATGCAAGTTGGAACAGGAAGTAGATAGAATTTAGGGTTTTTTCGTAAAGAAAATCAGATTTCTCTCTCATCTTGGCTTTCTCTCACCTTCTCCAACCCATTCTTGAGATCTCAGCATTTCTTAGACATTTTGAGCAGATAATTTGGTGGACAATAGAGATTTCCATGTTGTAAATCCTAATTATTTTGCAGAAATTAGGGTTTGATAGGCACCTTGGGACTTGTGCCAATTGGTGAAGGCATCGTACATTGGACTTAGCACCTGAAATTTGTGTAATTGTCAGGGAATTTAGATGCCAGCCTATTAATTGTAATTTGGGGCAGCATTTGGCCAGTTGGTGGTTCCATTTGTGCAAGTCCTGGGTGAAAAATCAAGGAGCAATTGGCCCGAATTGATTGCTGATTGTTGCTATAGCAAAGAGGCTTTTTGGAATGGCAAAGAAGATTGTGAATCTCATCTTGTACTTATTCCACTAGCAATCAAGTTAAAGAAATATCAAAAGAGGTGCTAGTTTTGGGGCCAACAGGGTGTCCAATGTCAGGGATTATTAGGTTAATTTGCGCATTCCGAATTATATTCTTTTTCTAATTGTTGTGGTTCAGTGCTTAAGTAGGGAATTATCGCCCTTTCTAAGAAGGAAGGCTGGTTGTATCTCCTAGGAAGCGAGATCATAAAGCCTGTGTCCTTGGAATTGTGAGCTATATGCCATGAACACCTATTTCTTAGAAGCCAGCTGAAACTTGTCCCTCTTTTTCTTAGGGATGTGAATATCGGCATCACACTCGAACACCTTGAAATAAGAGACATCCGGTTTCTATCTAAAGTAAGCATCAAAAGGGTCATACCAACCACAATTGAGATAGGGGATCGATTAAGGATGCGGACAACAGTAGCCACTACTTTGGCCCATAGACGTCGAGGTAGCAAGAAGAATAAGGGATATGAACATGGAGAGAAAGAGATAGCAGGAAGAAGAAAGAATTGTGCATTGATTGAAATAATTACTCAATACAAACGGAAGGATTGATTAGTCCGTGCACATAGCTCGAGGTGTCAGTGAGGGCACTAGATCGAGTTGGAAATAATGACGGCAGCAACAACACTAGAAATGGAGGAGAATGCTCAAAGTTGGAGGAGCAATTTGTAGGGGCATTAAGTTGCTAGAATTTGTACTTTTGAGGGCACACATTTCGAGGCACGTGTGGTACAACGGTGAATTGTTGTTATTTCTAGGTTGAGTGCTGATTTGGGTGACATTGTGCACACTTTGGCATTTGTGTGACAGTTTGGTACTTGTTTCTTAATCCCATGGGGATTTTGGGTACTTTGAGGAGTACATTCTATACTTTAGCAATGAAGTATTTGGTTGAAGGTTCTTGTCCATTACTGATAGCATGGCATGTCAAGGGGAATACTGATCAGAGCAGCATTATTGGTTTCTTGATTCCTCACTTCAGAGGACAAACTTGATGGCACGGACTATCTGTTGTGGAGTTTCATGGTCCGCAACCTTCTTGTTGTGAAGGACTTGTGGGACTATGTTACAGGTGATTTGCAAACGATCAAGAGGCATTGCACCTCAAACACCTCAGCATAACACTCCAGGACATGGCCTTGGTGCTGTTGTTGTTACTACAGCCCCTCCTACAGAGGGTCAGAGGAAATGGGATTCAAAAGATACATAGGCACTTTCTTTGATTGCTTATCAGTGTAAATGGTCAATTATTCTGCACATTCGGACTTGCAAGATCCCAAAATCAGCATGGGATATACTTGAGCGTATGTTTGTAGCATGCGATGCGGTCGAGATATCCTATCTCCATAGAGAGTTAGCCAATGTGAACATGGATGAGGGTGATAGCATGACAGATCACCTCACTCGTATATAGGATTTGCGTGAGTAGCTCCACAATGTTAATGAGGTTATTCAGGATACTAAATTGGTGAATGTCACATTCAACTGTCTTCCAGAATCATATCTTGGTTTCCACATCTCTTTGATGTTGTCTTTGGGGGGGGGAGGGGCAGCAACGCCTTACATTTGTGGGGTTGGAAGGCCTCTTGTTGCAAGAGGAACAGACTCGGAAGAATGTTGCATTATGTTTAGGTGATGTGGCTATACTTTCCAAGCTCAAGGGCAAATGAAAAGTCAGACAAAATGCAAACAATTAGTAAAATAGTGATGTTGGACAGCCATCAAACAAGGCTGTCCAAGACATAGAAAAGTATTAAAAAAAAGGAAAATGCCATTATTGTAGGAAGCCCGGTCATATATTCATGAATGTAGAAAGAGATTGGCCAAAGAGGACTCTGGTTTGGCTATCCAAGAGACATAAGTTAGCAAATCCACTGATTGTGATGCTTCAGCCAACTTTGTAGGGGAGGACTATGCATTTCTCACATGCAGTTATGATTCTTCAATGGCCGATTCAACATTTAATGCTGCTGAAACATAGCAAACATGGTATTGTGATAGTGGAGCATCAAAGTATATCACTTCCAAGAAGTGTTTGTTTATCTCTTTGCATTTAGCCCTTGTTGGGAAGTGTGTTACATGTGCGAACAATAGTAGTTATGATGTATGTGGCATTGGGGCAATCAATACTATTGTTGTAGATGGTTTTGATTTTGATGCTTCTAGACGTCTTTTTTGTGACATTACAAAGAACTTGCTGTCTATCTCTGCTTTCAATAAGCATGGCTTTCAAGTCATCTTTGAGGATGACAAATGCATTGTCAGAGGTAGAGAGATGGATTATGCACTTAGGCTGTTTGGCACCCTGTGTAAGGGTCTATTTTTCTTGGATATCTATGACAGATAGTCTTGTGATGCATTGGTAGTCACTACTCTTTCACCTGCTATGCAGAATGCAGAGCTATGACATGCCCACTATGGACATACAAGTTTTGAGAGTTTTATGATCCTTCAGAGGTATTATATGGTAGATGCATTGCCTCTAGTGGAGACTTCATCTCCTCATGCATGCGAGGGATGTATTTTGGGCAAGATGCATAGGTTTGCCTTCAAAAAGGATGGTGTAGTGCGTGTTGTCCGAAAAATGCAGCTAATTCACATTGATATTTGTGGTCCCATGAGGACATGTGTACTTGGGGGTCATCTTTATTTTGTTACATTAATTGATGACTACTCATGGTATACATGGGTGTATGGGTTGAAGGCCAACTCTGATGTATTCATGCATTTTAAACATCTTGTTGCAAAGCTTGAGGTTGAAACTTGCTTAAAAGTGCAAACAGTTCAAAGGAATAGCGGGGGGGGGGGGGGGGGAGTACATGTCTTGTGCTTTTGAGACATATTTGCTTGACCATAGCTTTGTGTATCAAGCCATTGTTAGAATGACGGCTCAGCACAATGGAGTTGCTAAAAAGAAGAATCACACTTTGATGGAGATGTCTGATGACTTGTTGTATGCTAAAAAGTAGGGGGTTGTCTCAAAAATTTTGGCTAGAAGACCTTCAATATGCAAATCATGTGTTGAATTGTGCACCCACTAAGGCATTGAAGACAATTACATGGTTCAAAGCTTGGCATGGCAAGAAACCCAAGGTTGACTACTTTGAGGTGTTTGGTTACATAGCCTATGTGCATGTTTCGAAAGAGCTTCTTGGGAAGCTTGATGACAAGACTGTAAAATGCAAATTTATTGGCTATAGTTCAGAGAGCACAGGCTATCGCTTGTATGACTCACACATGAAAGTTTTTGTTAGTAGGAATGTCATATTTGCTGAAAATGCTGCATTTTCACATGACCAGTTTTAAATGCCAGCCACTTATGACATTAGTGATGTCTTTGAGGGCCTTTTGCCACTTTCTTTGGAGTTAGTGCCTATTGTGAATGGCAAGACAAGCTTGATATAACAAGCTGTTTTTGCACCATATGCTCCTGAACAGCAAGGTATTGATGATAATTTTCCACATGCAGTACAACATGAAAGGGTTGTTGTAAATGTAACCAAAAAAATCTCGTGATGGCTGTTACAAACTCTCCAGGAGAGTCAAATGGATGATCCTTTATCTCAGTGCACTAGAAGAGCTGCCAAACATGGAGCACATGATGCAAGGGGGGGCACATTTGGCTGATTTTATGGAAGTAGATGATTGTGATGAGCATGTGTTTATGAGCTCATCGTTGGATGATGATGAGCCTATTTCTTGGGTGAACCTCAGCAAGATTTACATTGGATGCATGCCATGTAGGATGAGTTACACTCAATTGCCATCAACTCTACTCTGGATCTTGTGGATTTACCACTTGGTAAGAAGGCCATTGGCACAAAATGGGTTTTTAAACTCACAAGGCAAGACTGATGGTACAATTGATAGGAACAAAGTATGGTTGGTAGCAAAAGGCTGTGCATAGAAGAAGGGCATAGATTATGAGGAAACTTTTTCCGCTACATCCCATATGAGTATGGTGAGATGTGTGATTGCTATGACTGCAAATTATGGCTAGAAAGTACATCAGTTGGACATTAAGACGACATTCTTGAATGGGGATTGACATGAGGATGTTTATGTGCCACAACCTTCAGGGTTCGTGGTTAAAGGGAAAGAGCACATGGTATGCAAGCCGAGTAAGGCTCTTTATGTGTCAATCTTTAGGGTTCGTGGTTATTGGGAAAGAGCACATGGTATGCAAGCCAAGTAAGGCTCTTTATGGTCTCAAACAGGCTCCTCATGCATGGTAGTCTAAAATTGATGCTTATTTGGCTAGCAAAGGGTTCATAAAAAATAGTCCAACTGCTCTGACTCTACACATAAAGAATACAGGGGGGACTTGCTGATTATCATTCTTTATGTAGATGACATGCTACTAATTGGACCTACAGAGGGAAATGTTGTAGATTGTAAGGCTGGCTTAAAACATGCATTTACAAAGTTAGATATGAGCTACCTACACTATTATTTGGGAATTCAGTTCACCCAAAATCAGCATGTGGGTAAGCTGTTACATAGGTTTAATATGCAAGATTTCAAACCTATGTGCACTCCTATGGAGCCAAGCATAAAGTTGTCTATGCATGATGGTGAAGAGATGCATGATGTTGCAATTTATAGCCATTGTCTTATTTACCTTTGCATCACGTACATTGGCAAGCTGTTAAGCGGATCTTTAGATATTTGCAAGGTACTCAGTCAGATGCATTATTATTTTTGAGGGGGGGAGACTTGCACTTACCGGCTTACAATGATTCAAATTGGGTTGGTGATGTAGACAGTAGGCAATCTACTAGTGGATATTGTTTCTTTTTGGGCCGTTCATGCATTTCATGGCTAAGCAAGAAACAACCTATAGTGGCTACCTTGTCTTGTGAGGCTGAGTACAAGGCAACCTTTATGGCAACAATGGAATGCGTATGGTGTCAGAAGTGATGCAGGAATGGAAGCGTAAACATAAGCTAAAATAAACTGCTGAAACACAAGACAAAAGAGAAAGGGAAAGAAAGAACACAATACAGATGAGAACTCAGATGTATGCTCGGGAAATGGAATCCATATACCAAGACATGAGACAGTACAGAAGCAATGTGAGTCACCGGCTGTGGAGGCATTGGCACATGCTTCCTCTCTCCAAGAACTGTCAGGTGATGAATGAATGTGGAGCAGGGAGCCTGAGAATATATAGACAAAATAAATGCAAAAAATATGACCGGTTGACCAGCATTAAATGCTGGCCGACTGGCTGTAAATAATGCTAAAATATAATAAATGTTGGCAAATAAAATGCCTTAAATATCTCTATGCCTAGCTTGCTGTACCATATATACAGACTTAACCATGAACTGACTAATCTGCTAACACTCTCTCTTAGATCATGGGTGATTTGATACAATACAATATACAATGATAATGTTGTATCATAGTATATACAACAATGTCCATCATAGAACCATGGATACCCATGTAGTAGGTGCGCAAGCCACCACCAAGGTGCCTCGGAGAGAACGTGATGTCGATGTCGATCATACTAGCTCCTGAAGATATAGTAGATCATAGCAGCTCTCAATGTTTGTCAACAATGCCTCTAATGTAGCATATGTGACCATCCTGTCACCAATGCCGTAATGCAAAAATGACCATGAATTCCCCTTCTTTGGCTAGACCGCCAAAGTGTCTCCTCATGTGAGCTCCAGACGAAAGCCACCCGCTCTCTGTCACGAAACCAGCCCATCATGAACATGGATGTCAATCCCAGCTCCAGGATTTGAATCTGCTAGACTTCGGTCGATGCGTCAGGGACGTCCCTCGCTGGATCCTGTGCATCTTTATAGAAATATAGATGAGGCACAGTTGACCCATCGCACCACCCTCTAACACTCCCTCTTTGGCACTGGAGAGTCGTGAGGGATGACCACATCACCACCACTAGAAAGCAGTTGAGGAAGGGGCCAAGCCCTTCCCGCGATCCAAAGAAGAGAATCCCTTCCGTGCCTCGGACTTTTCCTTGGCCGGAGGATTAGAATTGGAATCTGAGCCAGATGATGACTCGTCGGATGAGTTTGCATCCCGCTGCGTCTTCTACTCCTTTTCTTCCTGGAAGCCGCTAACTTGTTGCAGTCCTTCCATAAATGACCCTTCTTGCCACAGTGGTAACACTGGGCCTTCAACTTCTTCGTCTTCGAACCCCTTTCTGAAGCTGCAAAAGCCTCATGGGAATCTCCATGTAGCGTATTATCAGTGGATGTGCATGTAGAAGCCATCTGTAGAGGATTGAGAAGAGAAGTAGAGAAAAGAAGGTATTTCGAGAGGGAATATAGCCAAAACACGAGCATAGACTATAAAAAGCAAGAGTTCACATACAATATAATCCAAAATCTAACCAAAATAAGATAAAAGCTGCTGTTAAAACTCAAGAAATCAGTCAAAAACTGCCAAAAACAGCAAAAACGACCGGATAATGCAAGCACCCAATCAGGAGGAGATGTTGAGGCACCAAAATGCAGGTTCAAACGGATGTACAGGCTGTACGGATGCTGATGTTAGCAAGAAATGCAGGTAAAACAGGTTGCCTGGTTGGAGCAGCAGCCGCCTGAATCAACAAGGGTGAAAACAATCCTGAAATTAGCAAGAAAACACAACAGGAACACTAATCCTGAAATTTGATACCATGTCAGAAGTGGTGCAGCAATGGAAGCGTAAACATAAGCTATAATAAACTGCTGAAACACAAGACAAAAGAGAAAGGGAAAGAAAGAACACGATACAAATGAGAACTCAGATGTATGCTCGGGAAATGGAATCCATATACCAAGACATGAGACTGTACAAAAGCAATGTGAGTCACTGGCTGTGGAGGCACTGACACATGCTCCCTCTCTCTAAGAATTGTTAGGTGATGAATGAATGTGGAGAAGGGAGCCTGAGAATATATAGGCCAAATAAATGCCAATAATATGATTGGTTGGCCAACATTAAATGCTGGCCGACCGGATGCAAATAATGCCAAAACACAATAAATGCTAGCAATAAAATCCCTAAAATATCTTAGTGCCGAGCCTGCTGTACCACATGTACAGACTCAACCATGAAATGACTAATTTGCTAACATATGGTTGTGTAGATTGTTGGTTGATCTACATTTACCATTGGAGGGTCCTACACCCATTCTTTTTGACGGTCAGAGTGCTATTGCAGTGGCACGAAATCTTGTGTTTCATGCTTACGAAACACATTGAGGTGTATTACCATTATGTTAGAGAGAGATGCTATGCACGAGAGATCAACTTGATGTATGTATCCACACAGGAAAATGTTTGAGACATTTTCACCAAAGCATTACCACGTGAGAAGTTTGAGGCCTTTCGAAAGTCCTTGAACTTATTACCCTTTGGTGATTTATCATCCTTGTACTTCATGATATTGGCACTACAAGGGAGTGTTAAAACTTGTAAATTCTTGGCAGTGCCCAATGTATTTCGTGTGGTGTGGACACTTCTTAAAGTGTCAATGTAGGGTGTGTACACCTAGTGTCTTAGGAACTTAAGGAGTGACACTAAGCCCTAGAGAAAATAAACCTACATCAACCTTTGACCTAAACTAGAGTTGTACTTTCACTCTATCTTTTAGTTTAGCAAGTACACTATATACTCTTGCTTCAGTTCACTGATTGTCATTGTCTAGTTTCTTTCTCCTCCATAGCTGATTTTGATTTTCTCATAGAGTTATTGCCATGCCCTTCGAGGTAATCGCCTTCCTTGCATTTTGGACTTGCATCTACAATTATTGAAGCTTATTGACATGCTTCTACATAGAAGAAGACTTGTCAGGACTCAAAAGTTCTCATCTAAATCTCTAGTGATATTTGCTTCATCACGGTCATCCAATTGTACATTTGATCAAGCTCCAGCCATATCTCCCAAGTCATAGTCAAGTGATTGATGTAAGCAATGATAGCTAGAGTGCAAGAGAGAAAGTGGAAAGAATAGATGCGGTCATCCAATTTGTCCCAATATGCTTGTACCTTCATTAACTTGGCTGTCTCATTTGCAGAAAGCTTGGAGATATCACGGGCTGTAGGACAGTCTATAGCCTTAGTCATGAGCTCCATAAAATCATAAGACTCCAGTATGCTAAGCATCATTGAGCTTCTGATTTGAAGGAAGTGCCGGCAACAAGGGGACCTTGCAGTCCATAATAGCCTAAAACTCCACACCATAATAGCCTAAAACTTCGTATTAATTTCTGTATACATTGTAAATGGAATAACATGCATAAGAACAAGGTTAGCCCCCTCTGATTCTGTGCATGGTGCCGATGCCGGTGATTGTTAGGGCTTCCTGTATTGGTCCTCAAAGAGTTTCACCCACCGGAGGCAATGAAAACTCAAAATCTGCTTAAAAGGCTGAAAACACAGCCTTTCCTCCTTCAACAACAGCAAGGCCATGCAAAAAATGCAACTTTGCTCCTTCCTGCTGACCCGAGCCCTCCATAGGCTGTAAACGCAAACTTTTGTTGCGAAGAATCCTCCCAATCGGGTTTATCCACGTCAATCAATCCTTCTATACTACTTTGATATCATGTTAGAGTGCAATGAATGGGGAAGTGTATGGACAAGACTGAAAGACAATGAACATGAGAGAAGAGGGAGAGAGAAAAGAGATAGAAGAACGAAGAAATCTGCAGTCAATGCATGCTGAAATGAAGAGGGCAGATGTACAAATATGTATCTCCTCGAGCTGGATCTCTTTCACCAACGCCTGGAAGACAAGTGATGGAGGGCAGGTTGGAAAGGGGCAATAAATAGCACAAAAGAAAGCAAAAAAATATGCTGGGTGGCTAAAAAAACTGGCTGACCTTATCAACAAACCTGCCAGCTGATTATATATGCATAAAATAATCAGCGATCTGATGCGTGGCTGCCATGTGGCACTGCCCCAATGTGTGATAAGGTGCCCATAAGTTGTGATTCTTGAAAATGCCTACTAATTGATAGAAAAAATGCATGTCCCTCCAAGGGAACTGGTTGGATCAACTATATTGTGAGAATGCTAGTCCAGGGGATAACTAATCTCTAACACGTGTGTGGTGGCTAAAGCTTGGAAGTGGTGGAACTTTGAGCCCTTAGTTGTCAGCTGGAAAGAAATTGGGTCATGTGGTACAAACAGGCCACTAGGCTATGCCTCATTGCTAGGAGCAAACACTAAACCAGTTTGAGAGTTGAGGACCTCGGCTGTGGTCTTTGCCTGCTCGTTCCAACCGGCAAAGTTGTTGAACGGATAATAAGTTCATCCCAAGTTGGGGGATATAATATGCATCATCTAGCATAGCAAGATCCAAGCCTTGGTTAGTGGTAAAACTGATGCAACCGTGAGCTTGAATCTTGACCAAGGAGTTGTTCCCAATGTAGACTATCCTGGTTGTAGATGTTCGAGAGATGAAAATGTCTGAGATGGGGGTTATATAATGAGTAGCTCCACTGTTCACAATCCAAGGAGTAGCTGAAGTATTCGGCTATGACAATTGGGCCTTTGCAGACAATAGTGGACTATGAGATCACCTCCTGCACAAAATGGAAGTATTTCCATGGCAACTTGTTAAGGAATAGAGTGCCTTAATCATTAGAGGACTTAGGAGCCCTCGTGGTAGAGAACTCAATGAGAAGTCATTGATACTCAACCAACTTGATTTTAAGTCATCTTGGTCAGTGATTTTAAAGTTTTGGAGCTCATGGTCAAGGTGTATGTGATGGGTCCTATCTTGAGCTGCATAGCAGTGAGTCAAGTGTGCCCAATGTTTTGACGCTAAGTCTAAGTGCTAAAGCTGAGAATAAAACTCATGCAATAAGCCTTACATCAGCTTGACAATAGTAGAGGCATTCCTTGCCTTCCATGAGCGGACGACCTCATTTGAAACAAGTGTGGGATTGGAATGGGGGTTCGACCCTTGCATAATATCCCATAGGTTTTGTGAGTCAAAGATATGTCTCATCAAATTGAACTAGGTAGTGTAGTTAGACCTATTAAAATGAGTCTTATCAGTGAACGCATGCTTGGCTGATGAGGAAGAAGAACCATGAGGTGTTGGATAGGTAGTGTAAGAAGGATAGTGTGGATAAAAAGGGGGTGGAGGAGGGGGATAAGGGGAGAAGGAAGAGGAGGTGGGTAGAGAGAAATAGGTTGGAAGTGTCCAATGGATGTCAATTGATGCGGAGGCATTTGGACATGAATGTTTCCATAAGGTGTCAGTGGAGGTGGAGGCATTGAGATACGTGAGCCTTGTCCAAATGTTAGTTGCGGCATAGCAAAATGACTAGAAGGCTTGGTAGGTAATGCCACAGAGGCAAACTGTGGTACCAATTGATCCATCTTGGTAATGGTTGGGTGGAAATCTCAGGCCATGATAAGCTTGAAAGTGTGTGAATAGGAGGATGAGTCTCCATCATAGGTACACCACCCAATTGAGAAAAAGATGAGGTTCTAAAGGTTGTGCCTAAGGGTGAAGAACCCCCTTACTGTGGTGGGTGAAGACATTTGAGATGCACTTAATGGATATGTAAATAAAGGTGTAGTGGAAGAAGAGGGAGGGATGGATGGGAGACTAAATGGATTGGTAGATACAGTAGTGGGACAAGTTTTTGGTTCCTTTTGTCCATTAAATGCATGAAGTGAAGAAAGAGATGATTGACCTATTTCAAAATGACCTTGAGATGAAGAAACGGAAGGAAAAGAAGGGGGAAAACTTATAGACGGTTAAATTAGTCTTTTGTACTCTTCATCTTCTTTGAGTTCATAAACAAAAATTTTTCTTCTTCAGGACTAATGAACCAATATCTTGATTGCATGGTTCCTTCTTCACGAGAATTACTAAAATCTTGTAGAAAAGAGGAAATAAGAATCAAAAGATTAAGAAGTAACATACTGTATACGTGGCATAGGAGTAAATGAGGGTGGAGATGTGAATGGTATAGATGAAAGAGGTAAAGAAGTGAATGGTGTGGAAGAGAGAGAAATGAATTGTACTCCATGTCCATTTCCACGATAAGATGGCCAATCCCTTGTGGAGCTTCTATCCTTCCTTAGATTTACCTTTAAGTTGTTGTTGAGCCCGATACATAAGAATGAGATTGTACTCCTCTCTTGAAATCTTGTAGGATTTTGGACTCCATGGTAGTCCAATGTTTCTTTGGCCATGTTTGGAGCAAGCTTTGAGGCCCATCCATGATTATTTCTCAATGCATTGGCTTGGGAGAATAAAGCAGTGATTTAGTATTCGAAGTCATCTTGCCCTCTTGTGGTTCCTACTTCTTGCGAAGGGCTTTCAGATCAAAGGCCTACGTTTCCTTAGAGAGATCCTAGCTTTGATACCATGTAAAGAAATGCCCTAACGCAGAAAACACAAATATAATCATACCACAAAGCACAAATTGATACTGAACACAATCAGGGTTAGAGTAACTCAGAGACAACAAACACAGTAGATAATATGGAATGAATGAATCTGAATAATACAATGCTCATGCAGCAAACACACTATGTAGTGAATGAATACCGTACCTTGAACTCTCGTGTCTTGAGGACCAAGATAGAGGTAATGAGTTGGAGAGAGTGTCGTCCTTTGATGGATCCCCCAATGCAGCAAGGCAGCCTCTGACGATGTTTGGCACCGTCAAATGTAGTAGTATAGATGCTGGATCAGTGTCAAATAGGCAAAGGAGAGAGAAAGCTGAAAATGCAGCGTCTAGGATGTGGGCAATAGGTAGATGAGCACTAGAAAGGTGTAAACATAGTAGAAAGTGATAAATATAGCCTACATCATATCTCAAAGTAGATCAGTTAAAGAAATGCTTCGAGAAATCAAGTCAAAGGTCAAAAGGTTGATCTTCAAATTTCTTTACAAGCTCAGTGAGGAAAATCATGGGCTATCATGATTAAACACATGTAAGAGAAGGCAAATATATATGTGGAAAATGGACATCACTTACCCATAAGGCAAAGTTACATGGGGAAAAGTGGACAAAGCTTACATGGGTGAAAATGGAAATGTGGAAAGGAGAGTTATATAGGAGGCAAAGTGTTTCTACAAAGTATCTGGATGTTTTCCCAAGCTTATGTTGTGAACATCCCCCCATCAGCTAGGACCTCAAAATGGCAACAAGGGAACCATGATATGGTTGGATATCTAGAACATTTACGTATGGGGAGTACTTGAGTTGGAGGAAATAACATGTAATTTGTAGCTCGATAAAGAAGAGTGGGAGTGCTTGATTGCACTCCTCTAAATGAAAAAGGCAAAGTGGTCACCTTAGGTCTCAATTAGAAAACCATCTCTAAGCACAAAGTGCTCATGCCTTTGGCCATTGCAAAGCTGATCATATACATTTACGAAATCTGAATTAGCAGTATACTAATCCTTCATAGCATCCAACTCAGAGTGGTATACCATATTGACAATTGAAATCAGAGGCTTATGATCAACTACTACATTCTTTTTCCCATCTTTGTACAATCTGAAAGTGAAACATAGATAAGAAATTGCTCATCTCATGTGCTTCTCAGATAACTTAGTTTGTGTCAAAAAGTAGCACAATGTTTGATGGTTTGTTTGCAATGTAAAATCAATCCCTAAGAGGTTGTATTTCCATGTCGAAACTACATGAATTATATCAATCAATTCTTTCTCATAAACCTGCAAATTTCTCTTTGTACCATGGAGAATATGATTCTCATATGCCACTACACGACGTTTTTGTATTAAAATAGCCCCTATGCTGTTTCCACTTGCATCACACTGAACAACAAATGACTTCCTCAGTTTAGGCAATACAAACACAGGATTTGAAGTCATCTTTTCTTTCAATTTGTCACATGCTGAAATTTCAAGTATTGTCCACTAAAATGGCACACCTTTCTTTTGCAAAGTATGGAGTAGAGATGTAGTTTCAGCAAAGTTACACACATATTGCTTGTAATCTGAACATAGACTCTATAAAATTGCGGATCTCGTACACATTCCTCAAATGTGGCCATGAGCATATTGCCTCAATCTTTGGAGAATCCATGTGAATATCATTAGTTGACACAATGTGTCCCAAAAAGTGGATCTCATGCAAGAAAAACTGACTTTTCTTGTCATTAGTTACTAGCCGGTGCTTATGCAACTCATTGAACACCATGTCCAAATGCTTTCTATGCTTTGCCTCATTCTTTGAAAAGATGTAAGTCCAAAAGGCATGACAAGAAACTCATACAACCCAAAATATATTTTGAAAGCCGTCTTTCGAACATCCTCTAGTCTAATGCGAATTTGATGATATCCACTTTTTAAGTCAATACAGTTGAATATTGCTGCCCCTTGCAATCTATTCAAAACATTATCGATTTGAGGGATCAGGAACTGATTGTTTATCATGATCTTGTTCAATGCACGAAAGTCAACACACATACTGCATGATGGCCATAAGCCATTCTTTTTCTATACCAAAAGCATTGAGAACAAAAGCGAGATGAGCTGGGCTGAATCAATCCTTTTTTTAACAGCTCATTCACCTAACTCATTATCTCTTGCTAGGCTACAATGTATGTAAGGTGGCTTATTAGGAGGGCTACTTTTGGGGATGAGATCTGTATCATGATCTTCAGGCCTTGTAGGCAGTAGCTAGCTGGAAAGTGATCAACAAAGCAATTAGCATACATTTTCCGAAATGAAATGTGATTCTTTTCCAATTTAGACATGTTCTCAGCATTTTCATTATCATGCCTATCCTTAGTGAAAACTAAGTATGTTGAATGATGATTTTTCATATTTTAGAAATGGCAGTAGCTAATACAATGGGAATACATTCCCCTTTCAGTTTTACATCAAAGGTATGGGTCTTGCCCTTATGCTGAATAGTAATCACTTTAGCATGAAAGTTAATCATTGCATGCACATGATGGCACCAAGGTATAACAAGCAACACGTCACAACCTTGAAGTGGTGTGATGAATTACTCTTTGTTGTCCACATGACCTTGTATATGCAGCGAAGCTTTTCCATAAAAGGTGTGACTGGCTTTGTATGGCCCTTGCATGCCATTCCAACTTATTCCATGGGGCCCATCTCATCCTGTCTGATGCCTAGACAAGCTACCATGCTATGGAGATAAAGTTGTCTTATGATCCATTATCAAAGAAGATCAATGCATGCTACTCTTTGATTTTCCCTTATGCCCTACACAACATAGTAGCATCATCATTGGGCTTATCATTGACTACATTGCACACCAAACCAATGGATGTTTTGGGCTTCTTTCCCTTGGGATCTCCTTGAATTTCAAATTTTCCAGCTTGCTATCTATTGGGACAATCCTTCATTATGTGGCCTTCATGTTCACAAACAAATGTTTTGTTTGTAGGCCTTACTTTCCTACGTTGTTCAACCATTTTCTAGCCCTTTCCTCGTTGTTATTCCTTCTTTTCAGCCTGATTTTTAGATCTGCTCATTTTCTCAGCCATTGAAAACCTTCTTCTCCGGCTTCTTATCAATGTCTTAGAAGCTTGTATCTTTCCCATGTACCGGAGCTTTAGCTGTACTAGCTCTTTCTATGAGTTGTGCAATGCTAGACATGGTGGATTTTGTGCAAAAAAACATGATTCCTTTTGGTAGTCCACAAACATACTTCTCCACTTGCTCATGAAGAGAAATTGGACGATAAAGGCATGGGCAACAAGGCATCTCAAAGCTTCTTGTTATACTGCTTGCAATTCTTGGATTGAGTTGCTTCTATTTCAAGCTATCATGGTGTCCACCTCAAAAGTACTTGTCAACCAATTTAAAGCAAACATTTGCTTAAATTGTATCCATATTGATGATGCTCTACCTTGCATTAAGAGTGCGGATCTCCATTGCAATGCATTTCGCTTCAAGAAAGTGGCTTCCTTTTGAATCTTAGAGGATTTGATGAGATTGCCTCCTAAGTATGCTACATCAAACTGCTAAATGAAAATCAAAGCTTTCAACCTATCTTGTGTACCGTTAAAGGCCTTAGCTTCTTTTCCACTTTCATCATAGTCCTTAGCTTCCCCTTTGGGACTCGAGTTATCATAAAATGGCTTCTACAAAAAGGGTACACTTGCTACATTTGCATCATAACGAGCAGCATAAGAAGCATTTGCATGACTAACACTTATCCCTTGAGATCCACAAACACTAGGAGTTATAGATGCATTACTATAGATACTATTTTGTGCCTTGGGCATCATACCAATGCTACCATACATGGAGTTGTGCATACCACCAGCCATACCTGGATATGTTGGATATTGCATTCCATGGATTGGTTGCTGCATACCATAGGAGTTTTGTCATACATCCCCATATGCAGTCTTTGATCCACCATAACTTGAAATATAAATAATAGTACAACCGCCAAAATATCCATGGCCCATACTTACATGCATGTCTTGCTGATCAAAACCTATTGGATTGGCACTAGCAAGATGGCCTTGTATTGCAAAAAGATTGCGCTCGAGTTGAGCCTATCTCAAGGGGTTGCTTGGTCCATCATAGAACCAATGGGGGGATCCTCCACTGAACGAGGGATTGGGGTAGTAACAAACTCCCACAAGTCGAAGCTGTTAAGGATATACTCCACTTTGTAGGACCAAAGGGAGTAGTTCGCACTATCAAGTCGATCTCCTTTGGGGAGAGAAGGAAGCATGGGCACCTGAAGAGAAGGGGCCATTACGGCTATACGAGGGCTTGTAGTACGGGTCCTATGAGCAAGATGTAGAAAAACAAGAGGAGGAGAAGGGGGTTTCGATCTTTTCGATCAATTAAAGCGAGAACGAGGCTTTGAATGTCGATCTTCGCATCGCTCTTTGCGATGGTCTAACTGTTGGGACTGCCTATTGGGGGAAGATTGCATAGTTTGTGCATTGGAGTCATTAAAAACATTGAACTAGTGGTGATCCATAACTCTTCAAGACCTGCAAGCGCACTAAAGAAATTTGCTTTTTGGTGCCGGGTTGCCTGAATAGAGGGTAAATCAGTTACATCCTGCAAGCCGAAGTTGTAGATGTCTTGCACACTTTGTAGAAGTCCTGAACAACGTAGAAAATCTGCATTCTTCATGATAGATCTGCTCCAAACAGCAAGCTGAGTGCGGTCTTCTATTCGTAGAACCAGTGAGTCCTCACTTTGGCAATGATATCATGTGAGAGTGTGCAATGGAAGAGGAAACACGAATACGGAGAGAGAAGGGAAGAGAATGATTGCAATGAAAAAAGAGAATGGAAGGAGAAAATCTGTACTAAACTCCCAAAGAATGCTGAATACAAAGAGGACCGATCAGTCCCTGCATGCAGCCCAAAGTGTTAATGAGGGCATCGGATCAAGCTGATGATGGAAGGGAGCACCGGAATGGAGAAGAGTCCCTGTACATTGGAGTGTGCTGAGACCTGCAAGACTAAATCTGTAAATGACCAGCCAAGTGTGGAGGACAGCGATAAACAATTGTAACATGCCAAACCTGGCCGATTGATACCTGAAACGGCCAAAAATGCTGGCTGACTGATCAACAGCAATAAAGTAGTAAACAAAATGCTGATTGCCATCATAAATGCTGGTTGGCCCATCCTAGCCAATGTGAACGTAGTCGAGACCCATTGAAAAAGAAATGCATTGAGCTGGAAAATAACTAGCTAGTGTGAACACTCCTTAATATGAAATAAAAAGAACTACATGCTTTAGAAAAAGTTGCCTTCTCTGTCAAAACACATGACAAACTAAGTATCAAAGCTCCTAATGTCCTCGTTTATGAGACTCACAAGCAGGAGATGACTATGCATGACACACATGAGTGCTAACATCCTAGCTGTGGAGACTCAGATGGTGGCACTTAGATAGTCGTTGTTTCAAGTTATGTGCTTTGATCAAGAGCCTTGGGTCTCTATTGCGGCTTCTTTCTTGAGAATAGGGGTATTGTGCATGGGAATACAAGAATACGGGCTCTTGGTGGCATATTCTTAATATTGATCAGTGTGTTAGTATTAAATCATTCTTGTTGGCTCACTTGGTCTGCTCATTAGAAAGTGGTTCTTTAGAAACCTAGTTGGCATCCAAGTGATGCTTGTTTGTAAGCCAACTCTATGTAAGCTGAATTGCTCATTCTTTTTAAGATTGTTTCTTGGGAAGGAAAACAACATGCTAGTCCCAAGTTTAATTGAATGGCATGGTTTGGATTGATTTCTATTGTTGATGCAACTTTTGATGCGTTTCATGTTGATCAAGAAAATCCTTGTGTCCCTAGGGGATACTGTGATTTATGGAACACTATTTCATCATCCTTGCATGATTGTCAGCCCTTCCTTGCATTATTTTTGGATAGTCCCTGGAAGGATTGGAAAATTAAGGGCTGGCTGTGTTTGGAATGTGCCTCTATCAATTAAGTTTATCGTTTGCTTATTAAGGATCATGATTGGCTAGCAGATAAGGGCAATTCCATTTTGGGGACTTCACAAAAGCTCAAAATGGTGGAAATAAACAATAATGGAGGGCTGAATCAACAAAATCCCCTTTAAACGCAAAGTATTTCTTTAGTGAATGTTGGTGGGTGGCCTCCCCCTTGCTTTAGCTCGTTTTCCACACAATATCTCTAATGGCTCTTGCTTCTTCTACACAAGCATGGAGACTTCTCGCTTAGAGGTTTATCTCCCACTCGGTGGCGAGAAAGAGGTGGTCCCTTTTGTTTGGGATTTGACACCATGGGGTGGGACCTATTATACATCCTCGGGATTGGGTGTTTGGCAGGCCTAAACAAAAAGATTGTGTTTCAGTTCTTGCACTTTTGGGGCCATTGACCAAACCACTAGAATGCCTTTATTTTTTATTCCCATTGTGGTGTGCAAAGTCATATTGCTCGACTAAGAGGTCTCCTTCACTGGCAACTTGATACCATGTAGCATGTAGACATTCTCTCCATGACTTGATATCATGGCATATGGCAGTTTCTTGTATTTTTTTGCTGTCCTTTTAGGCTATTTGTGACTCTAGTACTTCTTTAGTAATTAATGCAATAATCCTTTATGAGAGAGAGAGAGAGAGAGAGAGAGAGAGAGAGAGAGAGAGAGAGAGAGAGAGAGAGAGAGAGAGAGAGAGAGAGAGAGAGAGAGAGAGAGAGAGAGAGAGAGAGAGAGAGAGAGAGAGAGAGAGGAAATAATCTATTAAAATTTGTAAGAGGCCAAAATGACCGGTGAGACCATAAGTTACAACTATCTCTAAAATGATACAAGTATCTGGAGATAAATAATACAAGAAAGGGAATCTAAATCTAAATGTTGATAATAAGAGAAACTAGCTAGTAGCATGAGGTAACACATCATTCTAAAAAATCCCTCATCAATCGCTAGAGCATAGTCTCAATCTCCTCCCATGTAGAGAAGAACTTGGGTGGTTTGGCTCTAGCTTGAGCAATGATTTATTGTATCCTCCTGTGAAAATGGTGCCAACATATATGTTGGGTTGTAAGATGACTGGATTGGCCAAGTTGGATTGCTCAATCAATGAGTGTCCCTCGTATTATGTATAGATGTTAGCTGAGGCTAAAGGGAATCTAAATCTAAATGTTGATAACAAGAGAAACTAGCTAGTAGCATGAGGTAACACATCATTCCAAAAAGCAGGTGTGCATTTGACCAATATCAGATCTAATTCCATGTGATAGATGAGTATCCATGTACCTCGGGTGTATAATAAAGCTATCCTCAATGGTGTGGACAAAATGGTCTTGGTAGAAAGCCATCTTCGTCCCCATGTCACGTATTGGTGTCAGCCATGTCCTCTTGGTCTCTAGCTGAATAAGTTCCTGTTTGATGATCTTGCCAATCTTTCAGTGGCTCAAAGTGAGAGACCGTGTTTCAAGGGAGTACTGAAAGGAAGGTAGCTAGCCCATGTTAAGGGCTTGTAACTTGAACCATGATGCCATTTGGGCATACCAACATGATGTATCACGCTCTACAACTAGCTGTCATGAGGACTCAAGGGCCAATCATGCATATATGTGGGGGAGCTCCAGCCTCCCATAAGCTGTGTATGAATCCACATGATCTGATAAGTGCCTCTATTAGAGGAGCCCCTAGTTAAGCTCTAACAATCTCATGTAGGACTGGTGTCTTATATCTGATCATCTTAGAAATTATGGATACCAATGGCCTCTCCATCGATCTCCATCCATCAGACAAACGACTTGATCTACTACAGTGGTCAAGGCTAGGCCCCCAAATTTGTACTCCATATGGTGGTATGGATGTAACTAGAGTATCAAATAGCCATAACTTAGTGCGGGGCTTTCTTGGAACTGTATGTGTGAGCACATCCTCTCTAGCCCTCCCAATGCTCTATACCCTTGTATAAGTCTAGTCTATACTACCTCTCTCATAAAGAATGTGGGCCCTGTAAATAAAACCCCCAAATATATATAAGAATCAACATACTCTATCAATTGCTGACCATGGGTAAAGCTTGGTGCTGATCTTTTGACCCATTGTGATGTAGTATTAAACACCATAGCCTTGGTCTTGCCAAGGTTAATTGAGAGTCCACTGTCTCGTGCATAGGAGTATGTGTGTGTGGGTGTGTATGAGAGAGAGAGAGAGAGAGAGAGAGAGAGAGAGAGAGAGAGAGAGAGAGTCCTATTTTACGAAAAAAAAAGAGAGAGAGTCCTATTCATCATGCGGATACTTTGTCTGTAGAGGAATTGGTACCTTGGAAAGAGCGGTCTCTTCAGTGAACTTGCCCTAATTTTGTACTCCTTCGTGTTGCTTTCACGTGTTGTTTGCAAAAGAGAGTTGAGTTTATGCACGATGGCCTAGAGTCATCCTGCATCTTCCAGTCGTGTAATCTTGTATATTTTTTTCGTGATTAATACAACTATCTGCTACAAAAAAGAGAGAGAGAGCACAAGAACATGCACATAGCTAATTACTACCTCTAAAAGACAACTTAAGGCATCGGAGGAGCAACTCAAATTATGAACTATAATAAAGGAAGAATCAACCAAGTGAGTCTAAGAAAAGAAGAATTAGCCAAGTGAGTCCCATAGGTCAGCCATATAGATGATTAGGTTGGTGCAGGCTCGGCTATATTGGTGAATCGGTTCTCTTTAGCATAGTTATTGAGTAGAAGACATCTTTCTAATGTTTTGTCCCTCCAATTGCTGACAATGTTTTTCAAAGATGGGGATAATTTTTTATATCCATTTAGTCTTGCAAAGTAGAACTAGAACTTTAGATATAGACATCTACATTGTAGTTTCGTTGTTACTTGTGCATACTCTGAATTGCCCAATCCTATGTTATATTCTCAAGGTGTTTGGACTCCTTGATTTGATTTTTATGTCAATTCCAATTGTCTTTGCGTTTGTTCTTTATAGTATTGGGGGGTTTTGAATATTATAGGAGTTTGTGCTTTTGCCTTGTGTAGGGCAAAGGAACATCAACCAAGCCAAGGTTGCTCGTCTTTTGTTCTGGCAAGCATCTATATGCACAGATCATTGACGATACTAAGAAAGCAACATTATTATCAACATGTACGGCACAAATATATTTTACCAAAACAGTTGAAGGCTCTTTGAGCCCCATATTGGTATGCTCTGAATCTTGTTAGCTACTAAGGAATATACTTCAAGTTTTTCTGATGGATGTCCCTTTTTTTATCTTCTTTGGGAAAAAGAAAGAAATTGGTGTTGTAAATTGCAAATGGATTGCTTTAATTACAATACATCAATCTTGAGTCTGCTAGACAAGCCTATGAGTTGTGGATAAAGGATTGTTTTACTTTTTTGGTTGTTTTCTTTCTTCTAGAGTATGCTTTTTGGCTTTTACTTGATGCTTGGGAGAAAATTTTGTTATGCTATTCTTTTGTGAATTTGAATTCATCCATAACAGACAACAATCTTCAAAAATAAGGGGTCACCTTCATAGGTAAGGATTCAAAGCATTAATTTTAATGACTGATCCTCCTTTTTTGGGATTTCAATAATCAAATTGGACATTAAAATCTTCAATTTAAGGCTTGGTTTTGTGTGAAAGGAATTGTTAATCAAAACATCCTAATATTTGTAGAGATATGGTCATTGGTTTGTAAATTGTTGGGGTTTTTATCACACCAAATAGTACAATTCCCACATTCAGTTTTTATCATTCAATTGGAATACTTCTTATCAAAGTGTAATGATAGTGAAATCCACAGATGACAAGATCTTGCAAAAGAGAAAGAGCATAGAGGCATACCTATAGTTGATGGAGATCAGCAAACTCTGAAGACCCAGGACTCAATGACATTTTGAGAAGTAGATTTGAGGACCCAAAAGTGTAGAGGAAAAAATGAAAAAAATTGTATACATGAGTGTATGACTCCACTGAAATGTCCTTTGGTGACATGTCCTCCACAAAATGAGGCAAATTTGGAATGTCCTGAAAGAATCCTATCAGAATAAGTGTCTCTATGAATGCAGACAATGTAGCAGTCATTGGGAGACAAATTACAACTGTCAACAACCAGTACTTATTCTTCTTCCAACTTATTATTTCATCAAAATGCAGGGCAAAGGTTTATGTCAAGTTGTTTACCCCCCTTCTTCTTGTTTGTTTTGCAAGTCAATGTTATGGCCCTCAGTAATTCTAGCAAACTATGACTTTCTAGCAAACTATGACTGTGTACTCTTTGTATAAACCCTAACCCTAATGTATCAAGTTATAACCCAAATAACAAATGTGTAAGAGCAGTGGGTAAAGAGATGGAAGGTATATAGGGCTGTGTAGTGGATAGTAAGTGTTAGTTTGGTCCTGATGGGTCAGGCTTCAGGGACCAAGGTGCAGTTGGAGGTGTAAATTATACATAAAAGTAAGGTTCTGAGACATCCATTTGGCTATAAATATGACCATGTTCCATCATGGTGATGTGGAATCATTTACATGGCATCATGACAGGCTGCTTCCTACTTTCAGTTGTGGAGGCTGATCCTGCAATTGTGGGCTATCACAAGGATTGTTGCTGTGGCTGGTTGTATGCTCACTGTTGTAAGCTGTGTGGCAGGAGATCTAGACTGCACATTGCTAGCTGAACGGAATAGAGTGCTGGTTTTGCATGTCTATGCTTGCCTTTTAGGGCTGTTGTGTGGGGATGAGAATTCCGTGTGCAAGGTGCAGTAGTCACACATAACTTTTCATGGTTGTCATAGGAGATGTTGCAGTGGCTGGTTGTGTCCTCGTAGTTGTAAGTTGGTAACAGGAGATCTGGATTGCCCATTGTTGGTTGAACCTGCATAGATGTTGGTTTTACACGTTTGTGCTTGCATCCGAGGGTGGTGGTGTAGGAATCAAGGATTGCTTGTGCGAAATCCAGCTGCATGTTGCCGGTGTTGAAGTGTGACTGATGCATGTGATGATTCTGAAAGAAAGATGAAAGACATACTGCTGTAAACAAATGGTGTGGCAAATAAAGAAAAGAAAGATTGTACAACAAAATGGAGAACACAATTTTTAGAATGCTGAATGATAATGAATGAATAATAATGAAAATGATACAATCAGGGGGGCTTGAACCTTTGTGTCTCTAGGACTGGGGCAGAGGTTTCTGAAGAAGATGTCAGTGTGTGTCACCCTTGAGATGAATTTTGAAACGCAGCAGCAGTGCACAGCATACGCAATCCAAGGAAACACAGAATATGATGACTCGATGATGACATCAGCATTGCAAATGAAGACACGGGGGAGGGCAGACAGCAGGACAGCCTTCTGTAGGTAGAACTCAGGTATGACAACAGGTAATACATTCCAAACAGCAAAATGCAATGGCTGGAAGGTACTCTACTGCTGGAGAATGATGCTGAGAGGCAGGGCAGCCTGTACAGCAGTGAAATGTAGGGTATTTGATGTGGAGAACTGTTGTTGAAGTCCACTAATAGCTGGCCAACAATCTGCTGAAGAAGTGTAGCCTTTTTTGGGCTGTTAATGGAGATCAAAACTACGAATTAATGCAATCCAATCAAATGTTAATGCATGTGATGACTGTGGTTGCTCAACACCCCCTCTCTTTCTTCCGTTTCATCTCCCTCTACCTCTAGCTCTTCGTCTTTCTCTTCCCCTTCATTTAGTTCTAGCTCAACCTCAATGTCTTCTTCTTTCTATTTCCCTTGGTCTCCTCTACTTATACTCCCATCTTTCTTTTCCCCTTCACCTACGTCCTCACCCCTACTTCACCACTCATCCTCTACTGGAATGCCCAAGCCTCTTTATAAAGTCTTTGCTTTGTACACCTGAAACATCGAGATTGCTCTCAACAAGTCAAATTGATGGACTCGCAAGGTTTGGTGGGAATCCTAATGTTTCAAGTACTGTTTCAGGTATTGATACGTCATAAATGTTTCAAGTACTAACAAGTTACTAGTTTTGAATCTTAATATGTATCTTGAACCTTGGGGTCAATAGATTGCATCAATAGATGATAGAGACTCAAGGCAAAAGACAACATGGAAATCAATCAAAACGCAAAGCTCAGGTCGTCGACGCTATAGCAGCCGAGGCCACCCTTCCAAAGTCCTCTTCATGATAAATGGAAGGATTATTTTTTGTGCACACTGGGTAGAAACTTCAAACTTCAGCCCCTTCTACTTCTCCTCAGGCTTCAAACTAGATGCCTGGCCCACATTTTCCTCAGCTTTCCATTATCATAGGTGCTTAATTTGAAAGGCAATTGCCACAAAGTCGACTCTTTGCCATTTCATATTTGATTTTGTAATATCGAGTATAATTGTGAATCTTCTATGCATTCTTAAATCTCCTCTGCCACATTTTTCTCACCCTCCCATTCTCACAGCTTTAAAATTTGAAATGTAGCTGTTACAAAAGCAAATCGTTGTTATTTCGCAATTGGTTTGTAATGCCAAATACCTAACCGATTAAAGAAAGGTTACGACAGGGGATGAGGTTATGAAACACAAGACTTGCTTTTTTGGGAGGAGTCACTGATGGGAATACACGTATGCTCAAGTGAAGCCATACTCCAAATGATCGCAAGAAGTTCGTCATTTTCTATAGGTGGAATTCTATCTTATTCCTATGTCGTAGTGTTAACATCATAAGCTCCTGCAGGGGAACCACCACACACTTAGCCTACAAATAAACTCTCATCTTGTTCCCATGTGGTAGTGCAACATTGTAAGCTCTTGTAAGAGAGCCGCGATGGACTTAGCCTATTGCAATGGAGGTGAGAAACATTGTACTCCGTCTTCTGTAGGGTGGAACCATTGGTGGCAATATGTGTTCTTCGACACTTTGTGTAGGTGAACTTCATGAACTCTTGATGGCATCCTTGTACCATGCCCACAGCAACAGGCTGGAGTGTGTGGTACCTCTCTTGCAGTTCATGATTGTGTCGGAAATCACACATGGGAGAATGCCTAACTAACACTTCTAATAAATGTTCCAGTTTTTTAAGGACTTGAAGTGTCTAGCTTACATGCAGCCTCATGTTTTCAATATGTTTCTTAAATGCATCATGAGTATAGCGGTTTTAAAATCTGATTTTGAAAATTCTGATTTTGGGCTATGTTTTGAAGCAGGATGCAGCCAGGGAAGTTGGTGAAAATGTTGCAAAGGAGTGCTTAAAACAAGGTATTACAGAGGTCATTTATTACAGGATGGGTACTGCACATTCGAAGAGGGCAGCTGCATTCCGACATGGAGCTCAAGACAGCGGGCTAGAGATGGAGTTCTTGGATTAAAGTATGTGTGTGTGTGTGTGATGGCAGCAGCAGGCGTGCCCTCATCCAAAGGGAAAATATAGCTTTAGGGACTTAGTAAAATAGGTGGTGTCACGTGAGCTCATGCATGCACTTATTTGTATGTGCAAAACATTTTTTCTCGAGAGGCAAAGCATTGGTTCTGAAATTATTGTTTATAAGAGGCACATTGTAGTTTGAAAAGGTGGCTGAGTAGTAGGTTATGCTAGAAACCCATGTTGTGATTAAGTTAATCCAAAGGGGTTCATGCTACCAGAGAGGTCAGCACCACAAAGGATGTACATTGAGAAATACGCACATACACATTCTTCATGACACTTAAGATGTGTATAGGGGGGTGAAAATCTGCCATGAAGTACAAAGATCGCCTTGCCATTCAAGTGCCAAGGATTGAAATTAACAAGACCTGTTTTGCAAGCATGAGTTTTCTTGCAAGCAATTTTACAACGGTTAGGAGTTGCTTGTCAATACAGCAGCAAGTAGTCATTCAATACAAGATAGCATTCCCAAGATTGAAGAGGGTGCAATGATAATTCACAAACAAGCACTTGCTCTGTTCCAAGGTGAAACCATCCTCAGCGTACTACGCTCTGCATTCATCTACCCAATGGTTCTTGGCTTATGCAGAATATGTGACCTACTAGGAATCCCTTGGAAGAGACATTCCCACCCAGAGAAGGTGAATGTGGTAGGCCCTAAGGGCTTTGAGCCCAACACATAGCCAATTTCCATATTCGCAGTTAACATATGGGTATACACTTTTCCGTGCATTGCCTTTGCTTGTGTGAACAAGATCAAGACAGCTCTAATGAAGAGTACTTTCTTTTGTTGTTGCTGTCTGAATCCACTTTTATATCAACTCTTACAAACATTGGATGGACATTTGGACCCTACTTCCATCACTTCTTTCTATCCCTCCCCTCCTTTGAGATGATGAAGCCCAGATATTTGATCATACTCTTGAAGAAATCATATTTTTTCTTCTCGGTAAAAAGCTTGTTTTTGTGAAGAATTTCTAAGGTAATTGGAAGATGACATGGATGATCTTCCTCTTTCTTGTAGTAGGTAAGAATATCATTTAAAAAAATGAGGATAAATTCATCAAGATATGGTTTAAAAATATCCTGGAACAGCCTAATGAAAGTAGCAAGAGCATTGGTTAGCCCAAAGGACATTTCTGTGAATTCATAGTGGCCATACCTGGTGTTAAAAGCTGTTTTTGGAATGTGCTCTTCCTTAATTTGGATTTGGTAAATATCATGATCCCAAATCAATCTTTGAAAGGATCACAGTTCTCTGCAGCCTGTCCAGAGATTCAGGGAATTGGATATTTATTTTTAATAGTAACTTGATTCAGTCCCCTGTAATTGATACATAGCCTGAGGGTTCCATCCTTCTTTAGCCTGAGGGTTCTATCTTTCTTCTTTTGGAATATGACAGGAGATTACTGAGTAAGTTTAGATGAATAGCATAATATTTTCCTTCGGTGGTATGTTGCAATTTTGGGAGCATTGCAATAATATGGAGTAATGGTTAACAAACTCTTGAGGCATTCTTGGATTTGATAGTAGCCTTCCTCATCACTAAATTTCAAGGCTATAGTGATTATTAGCTATATCTTGTGAAGTGGAATCAAGTGCATGTTTCAAAATGTAAAAGGAAGACGTAACAATGTTATTCAACAAACAAGTAGTCTTATTAAAGATACAAACGAGTATGAAAGGAAACCATTGGCAAGCGTAGTGCTATTCCATTTTGAAAAGAAGGCTGAGAGGCTAGACTGGTAAAAACTCGTTGGTGCCAACTCTTCATGATAACCTCTTCTAATGGCTTAGCACATTAGACTAGTAAGATCCCATATGTTACATAAACATTGAAATCGAACCTACAACATGTAGCACATAAGTACCGATTAAGAATCATGAAACACAAAATTTGCGAGCATCTATGCTAGCTATAGTTTCACTAGCATTTAAAAAGAGATCACGGTCATGGTCTCATGTTCACAAGGACCTAATGGCTAGCATTATGTCCAGTGCAGTGCAGCTTCGAGAAAGAAGGCAAACAATTCAATTAAGGGGATCTCAATCTTTCAACAATCTTACCATGTGGGAATCATTGTGAGAAATTAAAGCTCCCTCTAAAATGTGATGCAAGGTGACCATGGGAATGATACCTATGTTGGGAATAAAGGGCCATCGTGCCTTTTATGTGTGCACGGGCGTGAACACACCCTTAGCACATTTGTACTTTTATATATATATCTATCTAAATCCTAAAGAGGTACACTCGTCATTGTACTCAATACCCATTGTGTCGTGCTCACTCTCCTTTCTATTACTTTCTACTATCTGCTGTGAGAAAGCTTTGCATGTCTCGATCCTCGCGCTCTCTGTCATAACAAACTGGTATTAGAGCTGATGGTCCACGCAAGTAGCCGCAACATTGACAGTCATAGGCAGTAATCGTCAGGTGCAGTCGACAACCACAATTGGTGCACAAGCACTAGTTATGGGCAATGATAGTAGTTAGGCCCAGGTGGCTAGTAGGTAGCACAGGTAGGTGTCAGACAGTGATGGTCAACTGGACGAGACCTGCACGCAGTGAGACAGTCGATAGGATTGACGAAGGCCAGGTGTCGTAGGCGAGTAGGAGTTGCAGATGTTGTAGGCGAGCAGGAGTTGCAGGCGTCGCAGGGCATGCGACATGTCGACGTGTGGGTCAAACAGCTAACGCGTTGCTAGGCGGATGGGTTAGGCAGCTGACGCGCAAGGCGAACAACGATTGGCGACATGCGATGATGGGCAGAAGTCATCCACGTGAGGCTAGGTGCCGACGGGCAGGTCAACGATTTTTTTTTCTTCAGAAATACCCTTTTCTCTTTTCTCCCACATCGGGTGTTCACACGCAAAGGCTCAAATTCAAATTTTGCCAAAGAAACGGATTTGGGGACTTAAATGCAAATCTGGACAATTTGATTCAGAAATTGCAAAATCGGTGCACATTTGCCCGGGAATTTTGGGGCTTTTCACATTTTAGTGAAATTTTTTCAATTTCACTGAAATTTGTGCACACGAGACCTAAGAAATTTGGGGATTTGTGCAGATTTGATGTGAGCAAGACACAACAATGATATTTGTCTTAGAAATTGCAGGAATTTGTGACATTTTGCCTCCAACATTTGGGGCTTTTTATGTGCATGCAAGAATTGGGCTGAAATTTACCCAATTTCTCGACAGTGATGCACATTGGATCCTGTGCAATTTAGGGCTTTTGCTGTTTGGGCAAAATTTGTGCACCATTTTGTCATTTTATGTACATGCGGGTTTAATTCCATGCCATTTGGACACCTAGCACTTGGAAAAATTTGGGGGTTTTGCTGAAATTGCTCTATTTTGGCAAAATTGGCCTATTCTATGCATGCCAGAGACAGTGCAGATGTACGGTTGATGCTTTGAACACAAAAATTTTGAGGCTTTTTGACCGTGCGTGTTAAATTTTGTGTCCGTGGGTGCATGTACAACAGAAATTGCAACTAAAATTTGGGACTTCTCATGTAATATGATGTATTTTCTCTTGAAACAGCTGTAATCAGTTGTGGAGTGCTGTAGCACAAGGTTTAGTGCTTCTGAAAATTTATTTGTAGGTCTGAAATTTCTGCTTTTATGTGGTTATTTATTGCTGGTTGGTACTTGTTTGTACCTTGGTCACTTGTGTGACAGTTCGGGCCTGCATTTACTGAAATTTTTGGTCACATTTGGACTGAAAATCATGGCTGGCAGCAGTGACAACAGTTATCTCATGCACATTAAGAAGCTTGAAGGAGCACATAACTTTGCAGTTTGGCAAAAACAGTGCTATAATATTCTATTGCAGAAGAAGCAGGCAAAGCCGATTAAGACCAAAGGGGAAAAGTCCGTAGATATGGAACATGAAGATTGGGATGAGTTAAATGAGCTTGCACGCTCAATCATCGAGCTATCAATTTCTGATGCCTTGCTGTTTAACATTGAGGGTTTGGATTCTACCTATGCTATTTGGACTTGACTGGAAGAACTGTGTGCACAGAAGAGTGCTGCAAGCAAAGTTTATTGGCCAAAAAAGCTTACGGATTTGCATATGAAAGAGGGCACAACAATGGCACATTGCCTTTAGGTGGGAGGTTGTTGGGAATAAAGGGCCATCATGCCTTTTATATGTGCACAGGTGTGAACACACCCTTAGCACATTTGTACTTTCATATATATCTATCTAAAAACTAAAGAGGTACACTCGTTATTGTACCGAATACCCTTGTGTCGTGCTCACTCTCCTTTCTACTGCTCTCTACTCTCTAGTGTGAGAAAGCATTGCGCGTCTCGATCCTCATGCTCTCTGTCATAACAACCTACGCCATTACTTGATCAGCAATAATCCTAGTACTCAAAAAAGTATACAGTCAAGGTAGAAGAAGCAAGCATTCTTTGCAAGAGAAGACTTCTTAAGCATGTAGCAACAAATCAAATCCTTAGGTTGACTTAGTTTATGTCATGCCTTGGCAGCAGGTGGACTATCGGGAAAGTTTGCCTCAGGAAGAATGCCCAATGTGGGTTGAAATCCGTGATTTTCCAGTGTTCCTGTGGAACCTTTTGCCCGACATTGCAATGGGACTAAGGAAGCCACTCTACATCCCCCCTTTGACAAGTCCTTTCTGTATTGGTTTTGTTTTGCTTTGGAATACATATGGGAAGCAACTGGAGTACCTAGTTGTGGATGCTCCTATGTGGGAGAGCTCAAATTCAAGCTCTTTTGGAGTAATTTTAGTAGAGCTTGTTCTAATTGTGGTCTTTGGGGTCTCTATTACTGCGAATGGCCACAAATCAATGAAGAAAACCAGTCTACTAGGCCTTCCTAAGGAAGGCAACCTTGGGCAGAAGTGGTTAAACCAAGCAGATAGGTGGCTCCTAGAAACAGAAAGCAAGATGGAGGAGAATGGCAAGTTTTCGGGAACGCTCAAGGGAAGGAGAAACACGAGCATCTATTGCTCGAAAGTGTGTGGGCAAAATCTCCACCAGTCAGAAAATTTTGGAATAGAGCCATTTGAAAAGCAAGTAGAGGCATAGTGGCTGCCTTCACTAGCATCAGCAGGATTCCTCTTAATCAGTTGAAACAAGAGTAGTCAGGGATGGATGCTAAACTACGTATGCTGTCTAGTTATGATGGAGCCAGGCTTTATGGTGCAAAGCAACACAGCTGGTTTGCAGCCCAGATCAACTCTGACACAGCTGGAAGATTGGAAGAAATGTGGGGTGCTGCATGGTTCAATAAACCTGGAATGCTGCAAAATGTGAATAAAGGATTTGAAAAAGCAACCAATTCTGATCCAACTAATCAGAATGATGATGGAACGTATTAAAATGGCCTCCCTTAATATTTAAAACCTAAATGGTGAGGCCAAGAGATCTCTTCTTTGGAGATGGATCTACTAGCACCAATTGAATGTGGTCCTAATCCAGGAGCACAAGATGTATCATTGAAGCGGATCGATATTTTTCTGTAAAGACTTTACATGCTTTGTTTGGGGAATATCTGGGGGAGAATCTAGCTGTATTACCACCATCAAAACCAATAGAAAACCAATGCTAAAATTTAGCTGTAGGATGGGAGATTACTTCAAACCACCTTGGATTGGGAGAATTCCTTAATCAATGTGTATGGATATAATGAAGCTAAACTCAGGAGAAGACAGCGGACTACCTTGGGCAACATTTGTCCAGAAAAATGCTTGATTGGTGGAGATTTCAACATGGTTCTCAATGAGCAAGATGCCTCCATAAAAGCAGCAAAAATTAAAGGCGAAGAGATGGAAGTATGGGAGTGGAGTGCCCAATAGCTGGGGCTGGCAGACATCTATGATCACCTCCAATCCAACAAAGCAACCCTCGCATTTAATTCATACAGCCATCCTGGCTATTGGGCCAAGCTTAACTGCTGGTACTCTACAGAGGATGGATCATTGTTTTCATAGGTAGTAAGCGTTGAAGTCGACTATGATTGTCTTTTGTCTGACCATTTGCCAGTCTTGCTATAGCTTAGTTTTTTCGAGCTCCATCGAATTGAGGGCAAGCATGAGCTGTTAGTGGCAATTAACCTTTGGTACTTTACCCAAGCAGAATTCAAGTACATGGCCGAAAGTGCTATTGAAGATCTCAAAGAAGACATTGGGCCAAAGAAAGATTATCCTTGGGAGAGATTTGTTGGAACTTTACAGCAATGTGTCAGGATTTTGTGATCATTCAGCCGGCCCACCCTCATTCTCTCTCATCCCCCCTCTATCCTTTGGTGGCCACATTGACTCTTAGTGCTGTGTGTTGGGGCTGATAGTTGCAGCCCTTTATCTTTCAGCCATTGCAGTCAATTTGTTCCTTCACTTCTGTGTTGATTCAATCTCCTTCTCTGTGTGTTCACTTTCCTTTCCAGTGCGCATCACTTGTCAAGCTAGGAGGCAGAGTCTTCAAAGAGGAGTGGTCTTGTGATATCCTGACTTTAATTTAAAATCTTTCCGACTTCTCGTAAAAATAGCCTTGAAGAACTCAAAAACATTAAATAGAGAAGATCTCGAGCAAAGTAACCCGAGGATCGTAACCCGACATTTTCCCGGATTAACAAGGACTGTAGCCATCCGTCATGGAAGTGACCGCGTGAATAAGAGTTGTGAGCCATAAGTCGAAGATGACCAAACACGTTTAAAACTTGGCAAGTAAGGTAAGTTACAAAAGCTTTAAGCTTTAAAGCTTAATACTTTTAAAAAATAAGAAGATTGAGAGGGAGATGACGACAAACAAGCCGTCCCCCACGGCCCCCTCTCTTTTTTCATGGAAAAATGGCGTACTATTTTTCCCAAATATGGCATCTATGATTTCGAACCAAAAAGCCTGAATTCAGCTCCAGTAATTCAGCAATTAACTCCAGCAATCTCCCCCTCTTCTCAGTTCGACGAGGTTGAAGCAAGATCATCCGAGAGCCAGACGAATCAGTCATGGCATCTCTGGTAGCCTCTCTGGATCTCAAAGATCAAATCGCCAGGATCAGATTGCATCTTGAAAGCTTTAGATTGTTGATTTTGCCAAGATTCCCTCCATAAAGAGCTCTTATTCTTAGCCACAACCCTTCTTCAATTTAGCTATAAATACAAGGCATGGGGAGCCGTTGAGGGTTGTTCGAACAGTAAGGGAAAGGCCCTTCTTAGGAGTATAGAGCAAGAGGAAGCGGGGCAAGAAAAATGCGAGCACGTGAATTTCTCGTCACGAAGACAAGAAGGATACTCCGCGAGCTCTTGAAGTGAAATCCTCCATTCCTTCTATCCTATTTTTCTGTGGAATCAAGACTCTTTTTGATTCTTAGTGATTGTCTCCCCTATCAATCAAAATTTCGTCAATCTAATGACCCCCAAGCTCCTTCGCCAAGATTTTCTTTTGCGATCTCGCGATTAAAGACCATGGCCTCGAAAAAGAGTTATGAAGGTCGTGAAAGCAAGAGCTGCCAATAACGTTGTGGATACAATTACTACAAGCGGAATGGCAAGTACGGAGATTACAAACAAAGCTTGAATACCATCAACCAAGCACCCGTCATGGATCCTGAGGTACTATTAAAAAAAAAAACCTTCTTACAGGCCTTCATTCCATGAATAGGCAACAAAAGCTGCATCTGTAAAATAAGATTTTATATGATTCCTGCATATAATCTCTTTAAAGAATTCTTAATGGCAAATTCCAAGGGGTAACTTGGGTTTGTACAAGATGAACCTAAGCGAGTTTAAGGAAGGTACTCTGTCTCTAAAAGATTTAATATTTTTGATTTTGTGTTGATTAAACGAAATCTCTGATGGGCAATCACGGACGCTAACCCTCGTTATATAAGAAACCTCGAGATGAAATTGCCAAAGGAAGTTGTTCGTAATTAAAGTAACCAAGCTATTTCGCATTAGTGAAAATAGACCAATCATGACGTGAAAGGTCTTGTCGTAGGGAACTCTAGTCGGTAGGAGGAGGTGAGGATACCAGGGGGCTCTGGTCATAAACTCCTTAGGCTCTTACAAATTACCAACTATTCTTGGATTTCTAGGCTGTGTCTTGGAAGTTTCAATACTAGTTGGGGAACGGAACTTGGAGAGAATAATACTTTGAACAGAAAACATTGTAAAAGTCATTTTTCTAAAAGGAACTATTAAGAAGGAATTGCTTTACTCTGTTTTTTATGTCATGAATTAAAGGTGTGTAACGAATTTGTATTAGAAGATAATTCAAAGAAGCTATTTTTATATGTTGAAACTAAAGTGGTAGGTAATTAGGTAATTAAAACTACTCTCTTGAGGGAAGCGGGAGGATGGACCCGGATCCAGACCTATGGTTGGGTGGTCTCGGTAAGCCAAGAGCTTTCCTAAGAAGGAATAAAAACCGCACTTAAAGGACCATTAGAAACAAGAAAGCCTGCTGACTCACATCACTTTAGAATTCACTAATACTAATCAGCCGTTAGCAATAGATTTGACCAGAAAGCCTCAGGTCGATCCTCGTGGGAGCGGTCGGAACTTCCACTGTGGGGTAGACTTAAGCGAGCCTAGTTAGTAAACTTTGAGGGTTTTTATCAAAATCCTGGACGGCGCTTCCTAGGACATCTCTTGATGGGCTACTAAGAACGTACTGCTAAGAAAAGCTCGGACGGCATGTTACAGGTCTGTCCACCATTCTAGCCAGCTGGGCATCATCCACAGGTGTAAAGACCATGCATTTACTGTTTTGTAGGGCAAGGTGGCTAGCCTGTTCGTCCATATTGCATTTGGAGCTGGACTCTGGAACCAGCCTTCCTTCTTGGAATGGGTGGTGATAACCTGATTTAAGAGTTAATTACATCAATAAATAAATGGACATAAAATAAAATACACACTTTACCATAACATTCTTGGACAGTAGACACCCTGTTGGCCCCAAAATTGGTGCCCCTTGCGGTATTTCTTTAGCTTTCATTCAATTGGAAGGAGTACAACTTGAGATTCTTCAATCTCCTCCTGCTAACCAATTGCTCTTGCTGTCATAAATGACCAGCAAGCCTTTTGGGTCATTTGTCCCTTAATTCACCCAAGACTTCTTATTCTCCAATTTGACCCTTGGCTGGTCAAATGTTGCCCCAAATCAATTCGGGATGGGCTGGCTCTTAAAATCCCTTGATAATCTTCAATTATTGACTGTTGATTTCAGTCCCCTGAGCCTTCAATCTCTGGCACAGATCCCAAGGTGGCTGCTAAACCCTATTTTCTGCTGTAAATTAGGGTTTACTGCAGAAATTACAGATCAGCCCACAAAAAATGGCTGAGATCTCCTCTGAATGGCTAAGAATTGCTGAGAATGGCTAAGCATAGGCTGAAGGAGATGAGAGAATGCTGTAGAGAGAGAAAATTCTGAGATTTGTCGCGAAGAACTGATCAAAATCAGCTGCTGCCCTACTGTACCAGCCCCAAACGGATGCACCAACAACAATAGGAGTATCAGAGACTGTGATCTTCAGGAGAAAGTGCATCAGCAGCAATTGCCAGCTTCCCAAGGTCAAGAATATGCAATCTCCATCACCAAAATGGTCTCCAATGGCTGGGAAATGGCCCCAAAAGCTGGCAGCAACAGTCCAACACCTCTTTCCAACAGCTCCAAAATGAAAAAACGAGATTTTCCTCTCCCTTCAGCCCTATTTAGCCTTTCCTCCACTTGCATGGGAAAGTTTTGCCAAGTGGCAGCTTTCTTAATCAATTTTCAGTAATTTCCAGCCATTTAATTAATTTTTAGAATTAATTAATTCTGAAAATTAATTCAGCCCTTAATCAATGCCCAAAAAAATTGACCTTGCCCATCCACAAATTAATTGGCTAGGCCATTTGCAACCCAAAGTGGTCCCATGCATTAATTGACCCTTGGACAAGCATTAATCCATTAATTAATGCCTAGTCCCTAGTGTCACCACTGACACTTAATGGCCAATTAATGGTCCTAAGGGCAAATTGACACCAAAATTCACCTAGAATCTAACCAGTGTAACTTGTTACAACTTTTGCCTTTGACACCCATCTTTTTCACAGGGTCCTTCGGCCTTCAACTATGAGAAAGTAGCTTGCACCTCACATGTGCAACACATCTGCATATTTTAATTGCACATTTGATTAATCCTTTAATCAAATGTCAATTAAACATAAGCAAATCATCAAATTTTCACGTCCTCGTGACAGACTCCATCTCTGCACCCTGCATTCAAGCCTGAGGACTCTTCCTTTGTTGGGCAACTTTATTTCAGGGACAACCCTCTTGCTACCCGTGTCTTTGTGCTGGGCCCTTGCTTTTCTGCCTAGCGACTTGTGTTTTGCAGGGATATGGCACTATCTGCCTGTGTTTCAGAGCAGGCAGCACAATTTCTGCTGTGTTTAATTCTCAGGCAGGTCCCTCCTTGTTAGGTGTCACTTTCTCTTGAGCTGGGGGGCACATCATAGTGCTGGTGGCATCTCCCCTGACCTGGGTGGCATATATTCTAGTCAGATGACCATCAAGCCTGCTAGGCAACATGTTCTCCACTCTTGATGTCATCATTGCAGGCCTGAACTCGGTTTACAGCAGGATTGCGTGTTTCCAAGTCTTTCTGCTCCATCTCCAGCCTCATTAAGACTGCATTTACTGTATATTGCGGACCTGCCTCAGTGCCCGACATCAAGTCACCTCTCATGCCTTGATTACTCCATGTTTGTACGGCTGTACCTCGGTCTTTTGTTGACCAGCACATGGGGAGACCCTGAACAGGCAATGAATGGCCAGTGCAGCATCTTTTTTTGTGTCTTTTGCAGGTATTCTTGAAGGACATCTATGGCCAACAAGTATGATAGATGTGATTGTGAGGATTAGGACTGTGATGGCCATTAAAGCTACAACCGAGATCATGAAGACCAGCATTCATAGAGCCATGACCATGAGGATGGTGGGAGGAACTACCCTCTCTGGTCCTGCAAAGTCGAGTGCATCCTCCACACTTGTGACCTTTGGGATTTCCGTACATTCCCTATTGTCTGACCTATCAAGGATTCTGGTAGTAGAATGACCTCGGACTTGGCAACTTTCTGGGATCGGCTGAATGCTAGAGGCCTCTCTTTTCTTTTTATAAGTTGTGTAGATTCTGTGCTTGTGCATATAAAACACATTCATGTTACCAGGCAGGGCATCACCTCTCTCTTGAGTTGAAGCTGAAGGACCACATCAACAAGATGGAGGAGATTTGGGATGAGCTTGTATCCTTTGGTAAGACCATTCCTTCGAAGGATCTTGACACTTCTCTCGCATCTTTCATCACTGAAATATGATGTGTTTTGCACCAGTCTTCTCACCTCTCATACATAGGACACTATCACTTGGGAGGAGCTAGTCCCACTAGTGCTTACATAGGATGCGCATCATAGGGAGAAAGGTTATGGCAGATCTAGTGCACATATCCATGCCTTTGTGGCATCATCTACAAGTAAATGAGAAGCTAAGTATCAAAGAGGGAAGAAGAAATCGAAGTCATCTTCAAACTTTGATATAGATTTTGAGTGGAAGCAATGAGAATATCCTAATTGTCCTCAGCATGAGAAGACCTCACACCCCGAGAATCGTTGGAAGAAGTACCCTCACCTTTGTTTGGGAGCGAAGGATGGAGCTACATCATTGTACTCTACCTCTCTTTCTTAGTCTACAACAGTTATTACATATGAGTTAGTATTCCTTCGCATCCATGAGATGGAGACTTCTTTGCTTGCCTCCTCATCAAAGAGGCTTTGGCTCATTACAAGCGGTGCTTCAACGGGTCATATGACTCCTTGAGGAGATTGGCTCTAGGATCTTCGTTCATCGGAGGGTATAGTCATTGTTGGTGATATTTCTTCAGTGCCTATTTTGTGGTACTCACACTTCCCTTTGTTGCCCTATCGTCCATCAAGCTCTATTTTAGGAGTCTTACATGTTTCAGAGTTGGGCTTTGATCTTCTCTTAGTTCATGGCCTTACTAGATTCAGTACCTAGGTTGTCTTCACCGGAGCGGGCCATCTTTTTTAAGGATTCTTCTACAAGAGCCATTCTTCCGGCAAGTTGGTAGGAGAGGGGCCTATACAGGCTCATTTCCCATCCATTATCTAGGGCGCTTCAAGGCAAATTTCCATTATCGCATCTATTCTTGGTTGTGCACCACCTATTCCACATGTTGTATCCCATTCCCCATGATCTCGTTGTTAGCTTGCCTATGTTAGTCGTGTCAGTCTGCCATCTCTTGGTTGTGAGCCCTTGTTAGAGTTTGACGGAAACATAGGAGCTTTGGCAGTTTAGGTGCATTTTCTTCAGTTGTCGGCTTCCTATATGCATTCCTAGGCCAGTTTTTGCTTGCCATAGCTTGCCTCCACCCACCGGACATTGTTATTGTTATTTGGGATTTTTTTGAGGCCTTTCCTATTTTTTTGGCATTTTCTACAGTGTGAGCAACATTTAATGCTGGTTAGCCATATTTTGGGTTTATTGGCTATGTATAGCCTCACCCTCAACTTGGTAGATACACACTCTTCGGTCTTTGGTCTTTGGTCTTTGGTCTTCCGTTCATAGGTGCACACTTAGACACTTTGACACTTCGTGCTTGGTGCTACCTTTGTCATCAGCTTGATCTGGTGTCCTCACTAATGCTGTGGGTTGCATGCTTGTACTGATCAATCCATCACCATTGTATTAGCATTCTTCTTCAATCAGTGTAGTATTTTTCCTTGATCTTCTGCTTTCTCTGTGCGTGCGTGCGCGCGTGTGTTCGTGTTTCTCTTCTGCTGCACACTCTCACATGGTGTCATTGCCTAAGTGAGGACACAGTTTGGACATTTATTGTACAGGAGTAGGTGTTCATTGGGGAGGAGTAGCCCAGATATTCAAAACACAAATTTTCATCCTGCATTTGCTACATTTACAGCCTGTATAGGTGTTCCATTTGGCCTTCTTGGCAACCAGACAACTTCTTGAGGAGGCTAGGTGACAACATCTAGGACCCTGCGACAACATCCAGGTATCAGGCAGCCCATGCTTCTTGCGTTTTGCCGAAAATGCAAGTTCCTTGTTGGCGATTGCTCCTTGGTATAGGCGACATCTACAGACACTGTAGTTCTTGTTTTTCCATGCTGTCTCCATCCGAATCCAGCTTTTTAGATGATTGGAGGATCAAAGATGTCTTATCAATTTATAAGCTTTGATGACTTAGCTTCGTTTCACACACTCCTTTGAGCAGAGACATGATTATCCTTGGTGGAAGGAGACTCCCATTTATACCTGTCTCTCTTCTATTCATTCATCACATAGGACTTTCTTTGAAGCGATGAGACTCTGTCCTTGATACCCTTAGTGCAAGTGGTTGTCTTACCTTTGTTATCCAAAGAAGACAAACTCGATGGTTCCTACTATTCCTTGTAGTCGTGTAAGGTGGATTGTGTACTTCACACCTTTGATCTTTGGGCTCTTGTTTTTGATTCTATCCCATCCTATTGAGAATCCAATAGATGTGACTTCTATGGACCGAGCAGTCTTGTGGGATTGGCTTAACTCTCGAGCGAGATCCTTTCTCTTTATGAGTTTGCAATATTTTTTCCTTGTGTATGTTTGCATAAAGTCGCCAACAACAAGGAATTTTAGTAAAAATCACCTATACATTACTTGGGCAGTAGGAACAATCACTTTTTTGAAGTGTTTGAGTAGCCCAAATAGATTTGAGTACTTAGAAATGGTTGCACACATAATCACCTTGACTATTGCTACTCATCACCTCAACTTCTGCACTTTTCTTTAAAGAATGCATATTTTTGTGCTTTATGTTGCTTAGCATTATTCTCTACATCTATAGAATGCTCATTGTTAGTTTTGATCAATAGTCAAAACTTTGCTTTTACCTCACTTTTGATAGTGTCTATGGATATCATCACCTCGATTGAGAGCAATATTTGTGATGAAAATTTCACCATCATCTTGACTGGCTCTTCACATGAGATGGATCACCTCCATTTCTTCACCTCACTTCAATATCTAGCAATGACTCAATATATATTTTCACTCAAGATGATCCTTAACCTTGATTGACTCAAATGCATTCAAGGTGTGATTATCACCTTGACTAATTGCATTAAACCTCTCAAGGTTTTCTTCACCTTGATTGACCTAATCCACTCAAGATTGTCTTCACCAACCATCCATTATCTCCACCCAAGGTGGTCATCACCCTAAATGAGCATAACTTTTATTAACCTTCAATCGAACCGGTATGTTCATTACCTTGACTGAACCTGTCATCTTGACTAGATCCATTTCACTCAAAGTATTCCATCAGCATCACCACTCAAGGAATCCCCTACCATCACTTTGTATCCATATAGATTAGGCATAACCCATTAGATCACTTCCATTGAAGGTGATCATCACCTTAATTGGATGGCCTTTACTTATTCCAATTACCTTGATTAAGATGATCACCACCTCCATGATGCAAACCACTCAAGGTGATCATCACCTTGATTGAAATCCATCACTTCTATCGCATCATGTTGACTACATTCTAGCCACTCAAGGTGATCATAACCAATCACCTTGACTAGATTATCATGATCTTGATCATGATTGTTTTTGAGTCCATTCAAGGTGATCCATACTTAGCATGCATAAAGCATATAGACTAGGATAAGCCCACTCACAGTAATCCTTCACCTTGACTAACCTCAATCACCATAGTGAAAAAGCATCACCTTGATTGAGTGTATGTTGTGTGTAAATTGATGCAAGCTATGAAATTTTGAGCTACAAGGTTGAATTCTTGATCATAGATTGTTTAATCTTACTAGTTGCATTTATATTTACACTTTGTACCTTGTCAATAAGCATTTATAGCAACCTATTGAGCTAAGACACTAAATTTACATCATGACCATCACCTTGATACATCTTGGGAGCTTTGACATCACCTTGACTAGTTCTTAAAAGTAGGGATATACTCCAAGTAGACCTCACTAAGGTGGAGGCTCAAGATGCACAACAACTTGACCTTTGATAACTTTGAGTGAGTTTGGAATTGACTAAAATCAATCTAATTAACCCACAAATCATATCTAGTCCATACACACATCACATAAATTGACCTAGAATAGCTAGAGAGTGACTTCTTGATAAACAAAATCATCCAAAGAAAAAAAACCCATTAGACAAGGCTAGTTGATTTGTTTAATTTCGTGAGACAACCCAAGAACCACTTCTCAAAGTTTTTCCCAGAATCCTACCTAGTGCCCAAATCTAGAGGTGCTTAATCTATGATAGCTTACACTATCCTTAGCATTGCCTAGCATATGGAGATGGCCTAGAGGGGGCTTATCTTAGAGCAAGAGACAAATTTCCAAATCACTTTTAAAAATTTTGCAACCAGATTTGCACCTATGAGATGCAACAACATCCATTTTGCAAGAATGTCTCCATAATTCATACTAAGTATCCAACCCAAGACATCATCCAAACCCAACTAGACTAGACGACAAGTGGTGTAGGCTTGTAACCTCAAACTCTATAAATGGAATCACACCTTGCTACAAGAGGCAAATTCTCAAACATGAGGATTGGTTTTTTGGTCACCTTGAATGAATGGATCCATCTCACGAAATTGTCTCTAGATCAGGCATCTAGATTTGGCATAGGGTATCCAAATTTTGTATAGCTTGATCCTTGATTGTCTACATTTTCCCTAGGATTGCATTATATAGACAAATAATCTAAAGATCATATCTACTATGTGAGAAAGATTCTGGATGGCATTGAGTGGTTTTACAAACGCTTTTGAGGTTGCAATACAATTTTTCAAACCCATTTCACGACAAATTCTTCATAGTATGCACCTCTTATCCAATTTAGCACCCACTGATCTTGGAAGACTAGACTATAGATACTACAAATCCACAATATTGAATCATAAAACAAAGAATGGATCTATTGTAGGAGGCAAGTTTTAAATCACATTGATGGTTCCACAATCTCCTTGAGTGAATTGGACCTATTTTATGGAACTATCTCTAGAATTCAAACCATTCAATAGAACTAAGTGCTTTGTCTACTTGGAAGCATTTAAAAAAACATAGTACTTTAGTTTGCTAATTGCTCTTACCTTGATTTCATTTGAGCTAAAATTGTGGTCGAGAAGTTGCTAATTTAAGCAAGAAAGTACATGAAAAATCCATCAAAAACACAGTTTTGGGGAACACATGTTCAAACCAAAACACACATGCATGCAAAACTCATTGAGACATAATCAAACAAGAAACAAAGGGAGATAAAGAATACTAAATTCTTGTACACATGAACCAAAAAGGCATGTTGTGCTAATTGAATGTGGAAAGGCACACATGTAACATGCTACTGTACACATGACCTTATAAAGAAATAGACTAGATCCTAAAGTGCATCCTTCAAGGAAAGACCTTATTAAATAGGTCCTCATCCATCTTATTTGTCAAAGTGGGATAAAGAATACTAAATTTGTGAAGGAAAAAAGGTCAAACTAAACTAAACGGAGGCCTAAAATAGTGTACTTAAAAGCCAAGAAAACAAAAAAACAAGAGAACTACCACAACTCTTGAAGGGCAAAACTCAAATAACAAGGAATGAGAGATGTGTAGACCTCAAGAGTTAATATCTTGTGCACATGAACCAAAAAGTCCTATTATGTTAATTAAGGGTGGAAACACACACATGTAATATACTAGTATACACCTGACTGTGTAAATAAATTTGTTTTCACTCAAAGGGATCTCCTTCAGCATGAAGACTTTTATTTTAGCGTGGACTTGTACTTCAATATGGGTTGACATGCCACCAAGCTATCATTGAACTATTCATTGTAAAATCTCTCAAATTTTGCAAGCTTTGAGGACAAAGCTTCTTTAGGAGGGGATGGTTTGTAATGGAGCAAATAAGTGCCTTGTAAAGCACATATTTAGCATAGGGTTAGGGTGGAGTATAAAAGACCCAGAGTTAATTGTGCACATAATCTTTTTGGCCATCAATCAAAATTTGTCTTGAGGATTCCTTGTTTTTGACCTTTCACCATAGCAAAGGGGTGTGTGTCTTGCTCTACCATAGCAAGAGGTGGGTATCTTGGTTCCATACACAAATTTTCTAATTATATTTCTTCCATATAATAATCTGATGATTATGACCACCTTGGTTATGGTTATTCTATGATTTCTTTGCATATTTTGTGTATTTCTTGTCTATAAAAAATTGGCTTTCTTACATAATACCAAAGTGGTAGAGGAAGTGGAAGAAGTGCAATCATTCTCATTAATGGTACAAGTATATTCCAAAAAAAGATTTTTCCAAGTATTTATCATAGACAAAAAAGTTAAATGGGATTGATTTTATTTATGAACCTTGGAATTTGTTTTTTGCTAGATTTCTTGATTAAATGGAAGCTTGGATGGTTTAATTTAACTAAAGTGCTTATAGAAACAAAATATATTGTATTTTTATAAATTTTCATAGTATATTTTTATCACATGAAAGCTACCATAACTTGAGGTTTAACTTTGAGAACTTTTCTTGTGCTTCTTTATTTTATTACACAAGGTTAATAAAGAGGGTGCTTTTTGATCACACATGTAATTGCACATATCATAAATATGTGAGAGAGACGAGGTGTTGATATTGCAAATTTGGCTAAAAGTGACATTCCAATTGAAACCAAGGCTAGAAAGTGGAGAGAGGATAACAGACATGACTTGCATGTGGTAAGGCAATTTATTCCCATTAAAGAGCATCTAGTGCCACGTTCAAGGAGTAGCCATGTGGCTAACCTCATCCCATGCAAGCATCAAACTCCAAGTAATTGCTTGAGGATGGCAAGACTCAAGGCACAACAATGAATGCAGGGAAGAATGGAGAAGCCATGGAGCTCAAGTACCTCTCCATGACCAATAATGATGTTGTCAACATGGAGGATATTGACAGAGAAGTGAAATATGAACTTTAGGCCCTCTTAAAAAGAAGAAAGAGCCAAATAGAAGACAAATACAAGGCTTTTTGTGTACATGTCAGATTCTCACTATAGCGACTAAAACAATGCTGTGTAGACTCACATACACTCACACATAACACATAAAAAATTTGAATGACACCTCAACAAGGGAGAATGAAAAAGAGGGATTTCATTAAAGTTCAATCCACCCAATACATGCATAAAGAAATCATCAATGAAGGTGTTGCCTTTTAAAGGCCTGATGGTTTCGGAACCTATTCATAGAAAGAGATCCATCTACAAATATATTGGGAGGATTTTGAAAGAATTCTAAACAACACATCCTCTCAATAAAGACAAGATATCTACTCGGAAGACAAAGGGCATGAAAGTACAAGATATCTAATTGACGGGGATCAATATCCACATAGGCATTCAAGCATAACTTTGGGACCTACTTTTGATCATTATGAGAGTGTTGATGCATGTACACTAGGTACCAAGCAAAGTGAGCAGTTAATCCGTTTGAAGGATTAGGAGATTGATAATAGATTTGAGCAAACTATAAATAATTATGATAAGCTTGGATAGGAGTCTACCAACCCTTGGAATTATATGCCAATTAATCTGAGGTCCCATCAATGAATTAGTTTGGCTCCACCCTCTTCGTCTTTGTATTTGCAGTTCAAAACTAGAGTGCCTACTAATCAACTGAGGAGGGACTAGGAATAAAAGAGGTAGATGGAGGAAGTGGAATAAGTAAAAAGGGATGAAGTGATGGATAAGAAAAATCATTAAAAAAAAAGAAAGGGTTAAAGATAAAGATTTAGGTAATTTTACTAAATTGGATAGGAAAGGGTTTAAGAAATAGGCTAGAAAAGTAGAAAGGAGTGTGATAGATGGTGTAGGATGAGGAGGAGAGAAAGCATGCTCATCAATAATAAATGGGCAATGAGTAAAAATATGAATGTGAGGAGCATCTTATGGCTGGAAAAGAAGAGGGGAAATAATACGAGGAGTTGTTTTAAGTATGGATAGATAAGAATCCAATCTGTGGGCCATCTATTGATAATAAGTAAGGAAAGGTATTGATAGACCTAAAACAGAGCGGCAATTATACGCTTCAAAGAAAGGGGTATCAAAAAGGGAATTGATTAGAAATATGAGCTAAAAGAATCCTCCCTCAGTTGGTTAGCAACTTGTAATCGTACAGGAGCTTTCAACTGTCTCTAATTCAATACCACAAACTCAATCATGGAATGCCAAGACACCACATGTTGAAAAATTTCATCCATTTGCAACTCCAAGTGTCTAAGATAGAGAACATATTGCAAGATCACATCCCCCACATACCAAGATATATCCTCATCTCATCAAGGATCAAGAGATCGCCTCTAAGGTACATATAAGATATTAACATGGTGTTTGGTATGACTGAATCCACAAAAACCATTGTTGCAACTCCTGCTAAAAGATCGGAAGACCAAGCATCAGCTATCAATATCTGTAAGGAAGTAGGAATCTGATGATCTACTTGTCCATCCCTCTGAGCTGCAAATAGGTTAGGACATGAGAGAAACACAGGAAGGGAACTGCTAGAAACATGAGTAGTATCCTTGATTAGAGGATCTGTATAGCTGATACTACAGAGGGACTAGGTGGCCCTTTAGTATGTCGGCGCTTAAGTTGAGAAAATCTTGGAGGGGGCTCATCCTTTCAGAATCTGAGTTTTGCTGTAATGGGGAAGGGGATGGAACGCTAGGTGGTGGCTGCTGTAGAAGAGGAGTAGGATCAGCCACACTGGCACACCACCAGGAGGAGGGGCAAAAGTGATAATCTTCTAAAGGAAAGCACCATAAGACACATTATTGCCCTGATCTTTTCTGACTCTTTGGCAAGCTAACCAATTAAATTTAGCCCCTTTCAGTATCTGAACAGAAGTAGTGAAAAGCTCATTGGAGAGACATTTAGACGCTGGCTTTCCCGGTCTTGCAAAAATTGGCAAAGCTGCTTCCATATCGGGGAGGCGATAGGAGCAACGGAAACCCTTGAACTGGTAATAACCTTGCTCGACACCAAAGGGGTAGATGTCTCCTTTTGAAGAAGGAAAAGGACCTCTTCAGGTGTCAATAATTGGTTTCTACTAGGGACAAAAGAAGCTAAAAGAGACAAACACAACGCATCATTGATGTTGGCTGTGGATAAGCAGAAGCGTTGGTTATAAACCAAAAAGCCAAACTAGTTCCTTGTATGACGCCAGGAAGGAGTAACAGATCGTCTTGTCCACTGGCGGAAACTTCAAGGCCACAAAAGGAAGAAGACCAACACAACGAATACAATCCGCCTCTAGGAGGGAATAATCGTGTATCGGCAATGGCACATGTTGGATCACAAGTGGGAGAGTAAAGGAAGACGATGCCATTTAGACTACACAGGATGTCTACACGCACACAACCAAGGAAAAATTCTTGCAAAACCCAAACAACACCACATCTAAGAAGGATATCACGAAAAAGTCGTAAGAAAAAAAACAGGAATGGATTAAACTTTCCCAAACAAACCATAGCCTATGGAAAAAATTCGACATGACTTATGCACATGTGCGACTGAAGCTTCATGATATGCATGACAATCAAGCACCTTGATCCCTGTAATCAAACATGCAAAAATAATATATAAGTTTCGACATATCGTAGCCCCGTCCGAAAATAGAATGACTAACTCAGACCATCATATGGACAAATACGACTGATCTCTGGAGTAAAAAATCCCAATCCCCGTAATTGTTAAATGAGTGTGAATGAATTAGGTGTTGGATTCAGGGGGGTTTTTTTGTTTGTTTGTTTGTGTGTGTGATGTTTTGTTGGTTTGTTTTTTTTTTCTTTAAATGAGTTCGACATCTGTATAGGCGATGCAAGCTCATGAAATATTGAAAAACATGGGTGAAAGAGTATGTAAAATTTTTGGGATTTTTTGATTTTTTAAATTTTATTTATTTATTAATTGTTTTTTGAATTTTTATGAATTGTGAAAGGATTTTGAAAATTTTAATAATATTTTATGTCATTTATTCATGTGTGTTCAGAAAAAAAAGATTCAAAAAAAAGCAATTGATTAAGAAAATTAATGGTTATTTTTGTGATTCTTCTTAATTTTAATAGATTTTTTTAATGTTTTCTTTCTTTTTTTGTTTTTGTTTGTTTTATGGTTTTTGGTGTTTTTAATGGATTTTTTAATGGGTTTGGGTTTGAAAAGTACATGTGAACAGTTGCTAGCACATATGAACTGCGCAGGAAAGGCTATGACGAGTAAATAGCTGCTAACATCCACACCACCACACGAACAAGACCGGATGCGTGTGAAGAGTTGAGCAAGCCACGGACACGGCACATCAATGCCGACATGCGTATGAACACCCGTAATCATTGTGGTAGGACAAGGCAGTGTTGGGTGAAGCATTGGGGCACGGAAAATGATGCGTTGTCAGAGGCGGGGGTGTCGTCGAAGATGGAAGGTGGTGCAAGAATCGGGCCCAAAAGGGGATTTGTGGGGAATTGGGTGGTTTTGCAGGGGAACGGGGGCCAAGGGGGAGGGGTAAGGGGAGTGTAGTGGGGGAAGGGGGGGGGGGGGGGGGGGGAGGGAGGGGGCTAATAGGGGGTGGGTGTAGGTTGGGGGATGGCGGGCGGGTGGGTGTGTTGGGGGGAGGGTGTAGGGCATTGTAGGAGTGACGGGCTGGCAAGGCGGCGGCGGAAACCAGCGGTGGAGGCAATGACGACGGGGTGGCGGCGTGGAGGAAGACTAGGGCAGCAACGTGGAAGACCAAGGCGACAAGGGGAGAGGGAGATGGTGGAGAAGGGTGGGAGAGGTCGTGGAGAAGAAGGCGTGGAAGAAGAAGAAAAAGAAGAAGAGGGAGGAGGAGGAGGAGGAGGAGGAGGAGGAGGAGGAGGAGGAGGAGTGGGGGAGGAAGAAGAAGAAGGGAGAGAAAGGGGAGGAGATGGAGGGAGGAGGGAAAAGGGAGGGAGCGGGAGGCGGGATGCAGGAGAGAGAGAGAGGGAGAGAAGAAAGAAGAAGAGGGAGGAAAGGGAGGAAGGAAGGCGAGGGGACAAGGGAACCGTCGAGGAGGGGGGAGGGTAGTATGGTCTTTTTGTTTTTAATTAAAAAAAGAAAATTAAATAAAAAAAAGAAAGATAAAAGGTAGTGTCCCTCGCGCATAGGCGCGGGGCGGGGGAAATTTTTTTTTGCAGTGGCGGGACCCATAGACAGCCAAGACATTGTCACGGGGGTGAACTGTGCGACGGATGCATTAGGAGACGTATAAATTGAAAAATACGGATGTTCACATGCAACATAGGAGGCACGTACATACGTAAAAACACGAAAAAATTAATAAAACCCAAACTATTCATCGGAATGAAATGCTGTAAAAATAGAAAATGCACCAGAAGGTAGGGGGAAGATAGTGGAAAAATGCAATAGGGGGTCTGGGGAGAACGCAAGGGGTTCACATGGGAAAAAAGAAAAAATTGAGCCAAAAAATGCATACGAAAATTGATATCAGAGAATCCTATCACATCAGAACACTATTCTTATCAAAAGAAGAGGCATTCACATGAGAAAAGCCCAACAATCGTATTAAAAAAGGGATTCGAAAGTTAATAGTTAATGATTCGTCCACCGGAATGGAGGGCAGTCAAAATGAGAAATGTTAAGACACAAATTATTTTTAGGGCCGGCACATTAGAACTTAGTTCCCATGGGGTTAGGAGGCGTTCACATGGGAAAAAGAATAAAACAAAGCTCGAAAACACCTATAAAAATTAATAATGAAAAATCCATAGGTCAAAATAGGGCAGTGGAAAAATAAAAAATGGGCATGAAGGGGGCTTGGTCAAGGCTATCCACTAAGAATTGAATTTTGAGGAGAATAGGGTAGGTTTACATGAAAAAATGATGAAAATACACACGAAAAAGAGACAAAAACTTGCAAAAATTAATAACGGACAAATCGTACGTTGAAATGACTGGGTGTAAAAAGGAAAAATGTCAAGTGTAAGGTATAGGATACGTCTCTCACATCAGATCAATGTTCCAAAACAATAAAGGAGTGTTCACATGAAAAAACATCTAATGTGCGGGAATTGCTTCAAAAATTAATAACTTCCAATCCGTTGCTTGAAACATGAGGCGGTAAAAAGAAAAAAGGTACAATTTAAAGGGATACACATGGCTGTAAGGTTGGATTGGGGTTTTTGTAAACTTAGGATGTGTTCACATGGAAAACAGTCAAAACATCGTGTAAAGAAAAATAACAATAAGAACGGCCTCGTAGGTAAGGGAGACGAGGGTTGGTGTGTGGGCAAGGGACCCATCAAGGTAAAGTGAAGACATGGAATATATGCAGACTCTGTGAATGACATATGCAAGATATATGCTCAACAGATGCGCAAGGACATGTCCCCACACTTAAAACCTTATTGGGTAGGGTAAAATGACTTAGCATGAAGACAAGATGTGTCATTGGATTGTACGTTAATGTCCCTACACTTAAAATATGACCGTCACTTGCAAACAGGTGTAGGGTTAGAAAACTTGGCCAAGTTTGTCGAGCATTGCGGTTGACTGTTGACGTTGCGTCCTGTGTTGCAGTCGGCTGCAGGAGGTACCAAGATGTCTATACAACATAGTTCCAGCGTGGCAGGGACTACACAACAGGCAGCTTTGTTGATGAAGGTGCAAGAATTTGGGTGATGACGAAGGATATTGCTTTCAACGCATAGTCACTCAAATGGGAAGGAAAGAACAGTCATTTGTCCCATAATGTACATTATGAGATGAATCTTGCAAAGAACCCCATAACATACACTCGGTTTAGAAATCGACAAGGGAAATGGGACAGGAGTATGCCAGGGTGTACAATTGATGGTGCATAAGTGTATCCAACCCCATTTGGCATAGGTGCAAGCAGGAAGGCCAGGGAGTCTTATGGTGCAATGTACAGAATAAGGTGACGTGTCTTGTGATGACGATAGAGATCCATCCCGTGGGTACATAGGAAAATGAAGACATACCTTGCGCCAAGTGTCGTAACGTCCCTCAATCTCACCTCTCAATGATTGTTTTGAGGACACATCAGTCACACTTGACCCCCCTCTGACTAACACTATGTTTGAGAATATAGGAGGGCAACTCGATCCTTATACCCATTATTGTTATCCTCACAATCGCTTGTGCAAAGGTAGTATGCCTTGTGTGCATTTGATGGTGCAGTAGTATATCCCGCCCTGTGCTGACATACAGTGCGAGAAGGAAGGCTAGGGAGCCTTATAATGTAATGCACAATAACAGATCATGCGTTGTGAATTGAGAGGCCCAGCTTGTGCATGCAACCCTCCATTCCACACATCTCATATCTCATTTAAATTGAAGGGAAAGGACTGGTCACTCACCCCACCCTCTGTCTCACGCTCTTTTGATAAATACAGAGGGAAACCCACAACCCATCCTATTAAGATAAAAGCTCACATCACTCAAGTGTTTGTCGATGAAGATCGCTTCATCTGTTGCTAGCATCATGGAGTTGATGACGAGGTGTACCCAAGGAGGTAGCCCATATATCTGATACTATAGATTTTCTAGAGGCCATGTTGCTTGTGTTAGGGAATCGCATATTCTACGGGGAGTACAGAGATAGTATACCAAGGGAGGTAGCTTTGGAATTTATTCTGAAAAAGTGTTTGTTGATGATTCGGCTATCCTGGACTGTGGGGTGTTACTACCTTTTCCACAGCTAACTTTCCGGTCCAAGGGTGTTTCCACTTTTTCTTGAAGAATAGGTCGGCATGACAGGGACCGAAGTCCTTTTCTTCCATGACTGATAAATTTTTTCTCTTTTTTTCTTTAATAAAGAGAATGGTAGAAATACCATGTGTCAGGACCATCCTCACCACCATTGTTGGATTAGACGAGAAGAGAACAAGGTAGGAATGGGAGGTATCTGTGAGGGGCTAGTAGAACGAGGCTGTCTCATGAAGAAGATCTTAAGGGCTATCAGGGGCATGAGGAGAAAGACAATGTGACACCCAAAAGGAAGAGGATGAGGCGACGGTGATTGCCAAGATCCCTAGGGAGGGAAGTACTTCTTCAGGCAATAGCCATTGATCAGGAAAGGATAATCAGAGGCATCAACGGCCTGCACTTGGACAAAACTATTAGGGTTGACAACAAGTACCTTATAAGGACCCATCCATCGTTGTTGAAGCTTGCCTAGAAACTTGCCAAATTAGGAATCATAAATGAGAACTAAGTCACCTTCCTTGAACTTCTTCTGCTAGATGAAGCTATCATGATAGACCTTTCTGCGAGCTTGTGTGGCTTCCATGCACTGTAGAGCCATCCTGCGAATCTCGTCTAGACATTCCAAGTTCAGGAGACAACATTGTAGGGACTTGTCATCTCCCAAGCACTCCTTGATAGCCACTCATAGGGAGGGAAACTCTAGTTCAACAGGAAAAACGGCTTTTGTTCCATATGCCAACTAGAAGGATGTCTGCCCTGTAGCTGCCTTATGGGAGGTTCTGTACGCCCAGAGGGCCTCTATAAGATGTTCATCCTAATCACGGCGATATGCATCAATTGTCCTTGTCAAGATCGAGCAGAGAATGTGATTGGTAACTTCAGCTTGGTTGTTGGCTCTGGGGTAATGGGGGGTGGACTTGTGATGACAAATCTTATATAGCTCTATGAGTTCTTCCATGACCTTATTAATGAAATGAGTGCCTCCGTCACTTACTAGCTCTAGGGGACTACTAAAACGGGTGATGATATTCTTGTACAGGAACAAGGCCACGCTATTTCCATCATCTCGCTTTAGAGCTTTAGCTTCACACCACTTGGTGACATAATCCGTACATACCAGGATGTATCTGTTTTGCTTCTGTTTGGTGGGGGGGATCGATTAGATCTACGAAGTGGATGCCCCATTTCTTGAACGTTTTCAAGGGAAGGATAGGTTGTAGTGGCATGGCACGGTCTTAACGAGTTTCCCCATCTGTTGATATGCATCACACCGCTTACAATAGTCATAGGTATCCTTATGGAGAGTCGGCCACCACTAGTATCCTGCTAACAGAGTCTTTTTGGCTGTTGTTTCTAATACAAAGTGGCCTCCACATGGCTCGTCATGGCAAGCCTTAAGAACAATCCCAATCTTGTCTCCTGCAACACATCTTCTAAGTACTTCATCTTTGCCTTTCTTGTGTACAGTGCGCCGCCTAACAGGGTGTAGGGGGTGGATTCTAACAAAAGCTTATTCCTTTCCTGACTAGAGATGCTCTTGAGTGCTAAAATGACATGTTTTCTGGGCTAATTTTTTGTTGTTTTTGTTGCTGAATGGTTGTTTGAATTTGAAGATGTTTTGAAGTGTTTGGAATGGTTTGAGTATATTTGAAGGATTTATGATGGTTTTTGATGAGGATATGTTGTTCTGTAGGGTTCTGTAATTTGTTCTGTTTGGTTTTGTAAGGTCTGATTTTCTTTTGTTTTCTTCTGTTTTGTTTCTGTTTTGGTAGTTGAGATGGTTGAATGAATGTTTTGAGAGATGATTGCGGTTGTGTTAAAAGGTTTATGAAAGATTGAATTGGTTTTTATGGTTTTTATGGTTTTTATGGTTTTTATGGTCTTTGTTGATCTTCTGTAAGGCTCTGTAGCTTCTGTAGTTCTGTGTTGTCTTGTTGCTCTGTGGTCTGTTATGTTCGTTTGTGTTGAATGTTATGTTGGATGTATGGATATTTTGGGAAGTTTTTTTGTTTTAGAAAAGGATGAATGAAAGATCTATTCAAGCTAATTGAAGTGAAGAAGTAGCTGTTGAAGATTCACAGAAGGTTACAAAAGAATAGTGACAGAAGCCAGATCTCACAGGACACTATGATGTCTCTAGTGCCTCTTTGCATCAGACATATCTTTTGGGAGGTGTATCCACGACCAAGAGAGGAGAATTGAGTGCCATTCTTGAGTATTGTAGTGAGGCTATGATGTATTATCGAGAGAGTAAAAGTATATGAGAGAGAAAAGTGAGAGAAACTCAGTTCTATGCCTAAAAACAATGTATCTACTATGAAAGATAGAGAAAGAACTATGAAGACATTGAATATGAATACTATGTGATTGATTTCCATTCAAAAGTGGTGTATTCCTTTGTGTTCTTGTTTGTTATGATGGATTTTATGAAGATGTTGAAGATTATCATTGATTCTATCAAATCTGTGGGAGATATCTACTATGATGCTGCGTGAAGATTTGTTGTTTTCTTTGTTTTGGTTATCAAAAGAATGAAACAAAAGCTTGTTGATGATACAAGATAGATTATATTGCAGTAGAAACCCCTTTTCCTTGGTGTTCCTCATGGGGCTCCATGTTTTTGGTGCGCAGCCGGGGAAACTTGCCATCAATAAGCATTAGAAGAGGCTGAAAATGAAATAAATGGCATTGCCAAGAAGAGAATAATTCAATGGATGCTTGCAAAGTTCCTTCTTCCACTGAAGAGTTGGAGATTCTCATTGCCAAATCCACTTTCTACAAGAAGTTCGTCCCACAATGGTGGAAACATATTACCATCACGATGCATGCTCTATGTGGTAGACTATTTCCTCTTTCTGTTGAAGCAATAGAGACATGCATCTTGGTGGAAAATTGTTTGGAAACAAACCAAAGAGCAGAAACAGAGAGAATGACCATCCATGGAAGTTTTGACATTCATTGAGAAGTTTCTAGACATCAAGTGGAAGATCGTGAAGAAGCTTCAAGAGTTGTGGTCGTGGAGATTTACAAAAATAAGAAAGAAAAGAGTTGGAATTTGTTTGTGGATGCTCATCAGCAAGATACGTGGAATGCTTGGTGCACTGACAACCTCCTATTTGTTCAATTAGCAACCCATTGGAAGTTGGTAGACAGAGTGTTTTTCACAACATACATTGTTGAAACCCTTAGAAGCTAGCATTATTCTAATGATGGCACAACAATGATATTAAGAAAAATGAGTTTTGATACTTTCAAAATGGAATATCTCCCCCTCTGTAGTGGTTTGAAAGCTAAATTTAGATATGTTGAAAAGAAGGAAGTAGAAGAGATGTTGGCCAGAGAATCCTCCAGAGACTGAAGCCCCTCTGATTCTATTCTGTTGAGTACAGACCAACTGGTTGGAGCCAACTCCTTGATGAATGATGTAATCAAGAGGCAAGTTAGAACGAGTCTAAAGGTACGTGAGAAGAGAAAAGACAAGAATCAAGGTTGAGAACGAGCTTGCAGCAGAAGCCTCCTTTGACGCCCTAAAAGCACTCTTTAGAGAAGTCTGCATAGCGACTCAAGGTCCCCTTCCTAGTCAGATTCGTCTTGGAAATATTGATGACAAGCCACTAAATGTAGTCCCATTGTCAATTTTTAAGGGAGAGTACAATGAAGACATTGATCTTCATGTAACAAAGTTTATGGTAGCATGCGTGGCTAACAATGCAAGAATCCCTGAGCATTGGTTAGCAATATTTTCTACCACTTTCAAAGGCACAACGTTTCAATGGTATGAGAGATAGGCGGCATGAACTTTTGGCACATGGGATGACCTGAAGTTAGCCTTCCTCACTAAATTCAGGCGTGAAGGTTTTGAAGAGCAGATGTGAGAGGAGTTCATGAACCTAAGTCATTCCTTTGGAGAAAGAGTAGAAGCTTATGTCTCGCGAATGGAATCCATCTTGAAGAGGTGGACTAACCATCATTTGGACGAAGGTATCCAGAAAGGAGTGTTCCTCAGAGGTCTACAACTAGAAGTTCGCAAGTTCGTGGAATTGAGAAGACTAGTCAATTTGCAAGTTGCAATGGAAGGTGCAAGATTGTATGATGAAGTTGAAGCAAGGTTGTCAACGACTCCAAGAAGAGGAGTTTTACCTCCCCCTATGCCAGGAATAGTATACCTATCAAATGCAATCTCATGGACAGTTCCCTACCCCTATTCCTAGTTGTAAATAGTGCCGCAGTACAATGCACCTAATCCACAGTGGCCACAGACAACAATGCCTCAAATCCACAGTGGCCACAGAACAACAATGCCTCAAATGATGGTTCAACCACAACATTAGTGGCCTCAAACAGTTCCTCCAATGGTGACTCAATAACAGTGGAATAGTGGAACCCTACCAACTGGAATCAACAATCCCAAGTCTCAACAGGAGCTCTGAATTAGAACCAGAACAAAAGACTCTCTGGATTAACCCAACCAGTGTATACAGTAATAACAGAAGCTTCTCAAAATCCTACTACAAGTACTCTAGGAGGTGAAAATCTAAAGGACTACTTATCCAACTCAGTCGCGAGTATCAAGAAAGAGCTTATGAATGTGATTACCGAGCAGCTACAGACGCTGAAGGTGAATACCACTAAGTGCCATCAAGCATGACATTTATCCACTAAATGTATTCGAAAACGAACCATTCCTGGAGTCTTCTATTCCTACTGTTTGAGGAAGAATGAAGCCCCAAGAGAAACACCAAGGAAAAGGAGATTCTACTGTAAGAAAATCTATCTTGTAACATCAACAAGCTTTTATTTCATTCTTTTGATCATCAAAACAAAGAAAACAGCAAATCTTCACGCAGCATCATAGTAGGTATCTCCCACAGATTTGATAGAATCAACCATAATCTTTAACATATTCATAGAATCCATCAATAGAACAAAGAACATAAAGGAATAAACCATTTTTGAATGGAAATCAATCACATAGTATTCGTCTTCAATGTCTTCATAGTTTTCTCTCTCAATCTCTCATATACAGTTATACTGTTTTGATAGAATTGGCTATCTCTGACTCTCTCTCTCTCTCTCTCAATAGTACATCATCTCCTCACTACAATACTCTCATAATGATTCTCAATAATCCTTCTTAGGTCGTGGATGCACCTCCCAAGAGGTATGTCTGATATGAAGAGGCACCAGAGCCACTACAGTGTCTCTTCACAGCTCACTACTGTCACTGTCACTTAGTCTTCTCTTCTCAGTCTTCAGCAACTGCTTCTTCCATTTGTTTTAGCTCTTTTGAACTTAGATTCATCCTTTTCAAAAGTTAGAAAACTTTTCCAAAGTCACACGTACTTTCTACAGAACACTTACAGAAGATCTACAGAATAGTACAGTACAGTACTAGAGCAGTTACAGAACAGTTACAAGGCAGAGACAGAGTAGAGATAGTGGCTCTACAGAAGGTTTACAGAGGGTTACATAAGGTCATCAGAACCTCATAACTTATACTAAAACCATTCCAAACTATCAAAAACTATTCAATAAGCTTCCAAAAGATTTCAATCTTCATCAATCATCAATCCATGCTTCATACATAAGAAAATAAGAACAAAACATAAGCTATACAGAACCAATCAGAGCCTCAACAGAACCTATCAAAACATCACAGAGCTTCATATCTCTACTAAGAATGATCATGAATTTTCAAAACATAATCAATATCATCCAAAATACTCTCAAACACTTTCATTATCAACCATACATTACTCTAAATCCATAAAAAATCAATAATTTAGTCCTTAAAAATAATAAAAATCAATAAAAAATTCAGTCTTTTTTCACTCTCAACATATCCCCACACTTAGAAAGGAAGCGTCCTTGCGACCTAAGGAAAAGAAGAATATAACTTCACTAAAGAGCGCAATTTTAATCTTCTTCAGTATCTTCAATAATCACTTCAAACCACGACCCCAACTTATAACCTGTATCTCTAGAAAAAATACTTCTAAAGGAAAAATTCGTTATTCATTAACTCATCTGATAATGATTTAAAAGTCATAATAAATTTGTAAAGGATACAAGAGGTTTTTCTTCAGCTTTTCACCATAGTCTTTCCATCCACCATCAATAGTTTGAAAAGAGCTCTCGAACAAATTATTCTCAATCAGCACGAACTCATCACATACAATGAACCCACAATACAAACAGACACTAACACAACCATCTGAATGACACCTCCAAAAAGAGATATATATATCATTAAGAATCATCCAAAATACATTACAAACACTAACACAACCATCTGAATGACACCTCCAAAAAGAGAGATATATATCATTAAGAATCATCCAAAATACATTGCAAAGGTATCAATAAAGATGATCACTTTTGAAGGCTTGGTGGTTTCAAAAATGATCCATGGAGAAGGACTCATCCACAAATGTCTTTGGAGAATTTTGAACGAACTGTAGGCAGCACATCCTTTCTAGCAAAACATGGTATCTGCTAGGTAGACATAGGGTATGAAAATAGAGGACATCCAACTATTGGGAATCAATGTTTACATTGATATTCATACAAAGCTTTGGAATGGCCTTTTGATCGTTATGGGAATGCCTATGCATGTATGCTAAATTCCAAGCAAAATGAGCTGTCAATCTCATTAAAGGATCTAGAGATTGTGAATATTGGTGAGCAAAATGGAGGTAATTCTGGTATGCTTGATAGTCCAATCCCCTGGAATTAAGGGCCAGTTAATCTGTGGCCCCGTGAGAGAATCAGTCAAGCTCCATCCTCTTCTTCTCGGAATCTGTTGATCAAATCCATCGTACTCACTAACCAACTGAGGGGGTTGAGAAATAGAAGTGGCAGGAGACGAAAGTGGAATAAGTAAAAGAGGATAAAGAGATGGATAGGAAAAATCGTAAAAGGAGGAATAAGATAAAGGAGTGGCTGAAAATTTAAGTGAATCAGTTAAGAAAGATGTCAATTGATAAACAAGAAAAGTAGAAGGTATATGGATAGATGGAGAAGGGCATGGTGGAGAATGGAAAAATACTCGATCTTCGATGAAATAACAATAGGTAAATATAGGAATTTGAGGAAAACCTTGAGGCTGGAAAAGAAGAGGTAATATAGCTGCTGAGTTGGTTTGATAAAGGGAAAGATAAGTATCATAGCGATGGGCCATTTGTTGATAGTACAATAGGCTAGGAACAGAGGGACCTAAGACAGATCTTCTCAGATAGGCATAAAAAAAGGATGAATCAAATGGATGGTTCTTGGAAAGATAAACTAGGAGATCCACCCTCAGTTGATTAGTGCTTTGCACATAAGTAGAAGCTGTATTCTGACATTGATTCAGGACCAAAGAATCAATCATTGAATTCCAGGAATTGTCAGGGCAAGTAGCCACTTTAGAAGAATAACACTGGAACATGTCATCTATTCGCAACTCCAAATAGTTGACATACAAAACAACTTGCAAAACCACATCCCCCACATACTAGGCCAAATCTACATCATTTGAAATCAACAGATCTCCTCGTAGATACATGTAAGACAGCAACATGGTATCCATCGCCACATAATCTTCAAACACCATATAGACTACTTCTATCAGCAACTCAGAAGACCAAGCCCCACTCCAACTATCCTCTGGAAGAGAAAGATCCATTGTTGAAAGCTTCATATAGAAGGCCAACTTCTGCAACAACTGATAGTGGACAAAGAAAGAATGGTCTGGAGGAACATACTCCTGAAAGTGCTCAGATATCGACCATAACAAATCCATCCTGGACTGCAATCTTTTTACTTTATCTTGAAATAATGGACACAATGTGGCCTATCTCTGGAGAACTGCCAAGACCTGCGGAGATAGAGAAGGAATAATAGGAACATTGGGGCTTGGAGGAACGACCGTGATTGTGCCAGTTGGTCTTGCAACTGCTTAATCTGGAAAGCTTGTGATTCCACTGTATTATGAGCAGTCTGTAAAGTTGACGGTTTTGCATCTAAAAGAGTCTGAAACTCTTGAGCTTCTTTGGACATCCTTTCTTTCTTCTCTGAGACTCTAGTGACCTCTGATTAAGCTTCCATTAACTGAATCTTCAAAGAAGATATTTCTTCTCTCTGGGTCTCAATCATTTGGGTCTGCTGCTCCAACTTCTTAAACAAATCTGCAAGTGTGTCTTTAGTAGAGGCCTGGTCTTTAGACTGCATCAGTTCTTCATAGAAAAAAGCATACAGCTCTTGAACACAAGATGTCATTGAAAGTTCAATCGAACTCTGGATGTCATTACAAAGGAATGGAATAGCAAACAATGACTAGACTCCAAATAGCAAAATATGCAGGCCACTTACAATCCATTCGTAGTACAAACTTGATATATCTTATGCCAATCATGGGATTTTAGCCCTGATAATTGGTTATCTTTAGAAAACACGAACCTGAGAGAATACATCATACCCGTCGGAGTCTGGATAGACTTGATAATTTGCTTCACAATGCGCTCTTCTTTAGTGGACAAAACCCAAGGATTGCGAGGTAGTTGCAAGCAACCATCAGCACTCAACTGCGGTTGATTGCGGCCAAAGCGCCTCCATCTTGCCTGCATTCTTCTCCTAAGACTAAACTGTTCAGTGAAGGGATTGATATGTCCAAAGAACCCTCTCTATGTGCCTGAACAATTTGTTACGTGTGGAGGTAAGCAGGGAGATCACTGCCAGATGTAGCAGGAATTGTGACTGAAGGAATAATTGAGGGAGTTTTATCTTCCACACGCTTTAAGCGCTTCCGTTGAATGACCAATGGAGGAGGGGAATCAAGATCCTCTATGTCAATAGGTTTTGACTCTTTTGAAGGTGGAGGGGGAGGTACTGGATTAGATGGAGGAGGTGGTAGCTCACCCTTCTTAAGGCCTCAGTATGTCAAAAAAGCATATAAGTAGGAATCATAAGTGACATTTGTAACATTCCCTCTGGTTACTTTGACAAAATGTTGGTCCATCTTTATAAGTAGGTAAATACTCCAATCAATGGCCACTCCTTTCAACACCATCCTAGAAGCTGTGAAGAGCTCTTTGGACAAATAATGAGATGGTGTTTTGTAGGCATAAACCTGTCTCGGAGGAATTGACAGACTAACTTCCAAAGAGGATCAGTGATTATGGAAAAAGATACTCTTGAAGTGTTTATCACTTTCTTGACATCCAGAATCTCTTTGGTCTGCTTCTGTAACAACTTGAAAATCTCATCATTGGAGAATAATTGTCTAGCTGTAACAAAAAGCTCTCCTTTATAGGGAAGAGACAAAGCCTTCCATAACCCTTAGGGTGTCAATACCATGGAAGCACCATGAACCAAGCTCGACTTCTTACTGTATGATGCAATAAACTCATCACACAGGGATGGATCATCTAGAATCAATGGGAATGAAGCAGCCACGAAATGGGAATTAACTTTGACCAACAATTTCAAACTACATCTAGAATCAACTTTGACCAACAGGGATGTGCGGGGCGGGAATTTAATTCCCATTTCAAACTACATCTAGAATCAATGGGATGTGCGGGGCGGGAATAAAAAAATTTGCATCGGCGGGATCACACGAGGCAGGAGTGGCGATGCGCGAGCCACAGACACCACGGGGGCGTCCTGAGGTGCTTAAAACCAAAAACAGGCGCGTTCACGTACGACACGAGAAACGCGGCCACATGGCAAAAAGAAAGAAAAATTAATAAAACCCAAACTGTACATTGGATCGAAAATCCATAAAAGGAAAAATGTACCAAAAGACGAGGACACGATGATAGAAATATGCAACACCGGGTCCGGGGAAAAATCAAGGTATTCACATGGGAAAAACACAAAAAACAAGCCCGAAAACACATACATGTATTAATATCCAAAAATTCGCGCATCAGAACGAAGTGCGAAAAGAAGGAAAAATGTGCAGAATAATGTGTCCAACAATCCTATCACGACAAAACATAGTTTTGATTGAGATAGGAGCCGTCCACATGGGAAAAACTCCAAAAAGGGACCCGAAAATGGACTCAAAAATTAATACGGGAAGAACCATGCACTAGAATAGAGGACGATAAAAATGAAAAATGTTCGGAAGAAAGGGATTCAGAGGGCTGGTGCATCAAAACTTAGTTGGAAAGGAATTAGGAGGCGTTCACATGGAAAAAACACAAAAAACACATCCGAAAACACTCAAAAAAATTAATAACTAAAAATACAATAGTTGAAAGAGGAGAGAGGAAAAAGGAAAAAGTGGGGGAAAGGCTGGCAGGACACGACTATCAAGTTAAATTGAATTTCGGTGCAAATAGGGCAGGTTCACATGGAAAAATGTGAAAAATAGGTACGAAAAGGATCCACAAACCCGTAAAAATTAATAATGGAGCAACCGTGCATCGGAATGACACAAAATAAAAAGGAAAAATGTCAAGGGAAAGGGGTAGGATAGGGCTGGCGCATCAGATCAAGGTTTCGAAGCAATAAAGACGTGTTCACATGGAAAACCATCAAATTTACGGGAATTGCTTTAAAAATTAATAACTTTAGAACCGACTGTCAGAACAGGGGCTGGTACCGAACACAGCTATAAGATTGGATGTGATTCTGAGTGAACGTAGGGTGCATTCGTATGAAAAAAATCACAAAACAAAGAATAAAGGCAAACGGTTAAGAAACAGCTCCAGGGATAGGGTGAAATAGAACAGAGGAGTGGGGAAGGGACCCCATCAGGGTAAAATGAAGTCATGGCATAGATACATGTTCATAGCGGGGTATATGCATGGGGGTATGCAACATAGATGCTCAGGGACACGTCCCCACACTTAAAACCTTAATAGGAAGAATAATCCCAATATCAAGGACCGAGTACCACACATCAGACCAACCACGAACGTCCCCACACTTAAGACATGACCGTCACTGAGAAATAGAAGGTGTAGGGTTAGAAAAACTTGGCCCATATTCCCGAGGAGGAATGTCAATGATCGAGATTACGTCTTGTATCGTTGTCAGCTGCTGTAGGAGGTACCAAGGTGTCGTCACAGCACATGTCCTTCATCCTTTGTGGTAGGGACCACGCGACAACACCCAGAGAGATAGGTAGTTGAGGGAATCGTAGGAAATTTATCAATGACGAGGGACTCACGATCACGCAAATGGATTGAAAGAATAGTCACTCGCCCTATTACTAACATCACTCGAGGAAATAATGATGAAAACACGAAGCGCACATCCGGTTTAGGAATCGACAAAGGAATGGTGCATAGGGAGTATGCCAAGGTGCACAATTAATGGTGCATCAGTGTGTTCAACTCCGTCTGGCATAGGTGCAAGCAGGAAGGCCAGGGAGCCTTGCAGTGCAGTGTACAGAACAGAGTGATGTGTCCTGTGCTGATGGCAGAGACCCATCCCATGGGTACAGAGGAAAACGAGAACGTACCTGACTCCAATTGTCCTAATGTCCCTCAATCCTCACCTCTCATAATTGATTGAAGAAACACTAGTCACACTCAACCCATCCTCTGTCTCACACTCTGTTGAAAGATACAGAGGGCAACCCATTCCTGAAACCCATTGATGTAATCCTCACCGTCACTTGTGCAGAGGTTATATACGTTGTGCGCATTTGATGGTGCAACTGTGCATCCCGCCCTGTGCCAGCATACAGTGCAAGAAGGAAGGCCAAGGAGCCTTATGGTGTAGTCCACAAGAACATATCATGCTTTGTGCATTGAGAGGCCCATCCCGTATGTGCAACACTTCGTTCACACATCTCACCTCTCATTTGATTTGAAGGGAAAGACTAGTCACTCACCCCACTCTCTGTCTCACTCGCTGATAGATATAGAGGGCAGTCCATACTCACATCCCCATCCTGTTAGGATAAAAGCTCACATCACTCAAAGGGTTGGTGATGAAGATCGTGTCAGCTGTTGTTGTCATGAGGATCTTGAAGACGAGGTGTACCCAGGGAGGCAGCCATCAAATCTCATACTTCAATGATTTGTAGAAAAAAGTCGTCTGTTAAGAAAGGCAGACAGGCTGATACTATAGAGACAGCGCACCAAGCAAGGTAGCTTCAAATTACTTGTTGGAAAGATTCTGCTGGTGATGAGTCAGTTATCCTGAACTGCGGGGTGTTACCACCTTTTCCACTGTCAGCTTCTCGCCCAAGGGTGTTTCCACATTTTCTTGGAACGAGGCCTATTATGACAAAGATTTCTTCCTGTTCTCCCATAACAGTTTTGTTTTTTTTGTTATTATTTCTTTTTTTTTTTCGTTAAGAAATAGAATGGTAGAAATACCATATGTCAGACCAACCTCGCCACCATTGTTGGATCAGACAAGAAGAGAATAAGGTCGGGTTGAGATGTTTCTGCGAGAGGGATTAGCAGAACGAGATCGCCTCATGAGGAGAATCATAAGGGCTATTAGAAGCACGATGAGAAGGACAGTGCGACACCCAAAAGGGAAAGGGTAGGCCGACTGTGATTGTCAGGATCCCCAAGGAGGGAAGTACTTTTTCAGACGATAGGCATTGATCAAGAAAGGATCATTAGAGGCATCAACGGTCTGCACTTGGACAAAACCGTTAGGATTGACAACAAGTACCTTGTATGGGCCCATCCACCATTGTTGAAGCTTGCCAAATCTCGAATCATAGACCAGGACAAGATCATTTTCTTTAAACTCCTTGTGCTTGATGAAACTGCCATGATAGGCCTTGCGTCGCGCCTGAGTGGTTTCCATGCACCGTAGGGCCATCCGCCATAACTCATCCAAACATTCCAAGTGCAGAAGGCGGCGTTGCAGTGACTCATTATCTCCCAAGCATTCTTTAACTACCACTTGCAAAGAGGGTAATTTAAGTTCGACAAGAAAGACGGCTTCTGTACCATAAACTAACTGAAAAGGGGTCTGTCCTGTAGCTGCCTTATGGGAGGTTTTGTATGCCCAAAGGGCCTCTGTAAGTCAATCATCCCATTCCTGACGATGTGCGGTAATCGCTATTGTCAAGATCGAGCAGAGGATGCGGTTGGTGACTTCAACTTAGTTGTTGGCTCTGGGGTAGTAAGTAGTGGACTTGCGATGGTGGATCTTATACAGTTCCGTTAACTCTTCTATGATCTTGTTAAGGAAATGAGTACCTCTGTCACTTATCAGCTCGAGGGGACTGCCAAATGGGTAATAATATTCTCCTACATGAACGGGGCTACGCTCTTACCATCGTCCCGCTTCAGAGCTTTAGCTTCACACCACTTTGTGACATAATCCGTACATACCAAGATGTATCTATTCTGCTTCCGTCTAGTAGGCGGATCAATGGGACCCATGAAATCAATCCCCCACTTCTCGAACAGCTTTAGGGGAAGAATAGGTTGCAGTGGCATGGCACTTGTTTTGGTGGGTTTCCCCATTCGCTGACAAGCATCACATCTCTTATAGTAATCATGTGCGTCCTTGTGGAGGGTCGGCCACCAATATCTTGCTAATAGAGCCTTCTTGGCTGTCGCTTCTCCTGCGAAGTGTCCACCACATGGTTCTCATGGCATGCTTTCAATACTATGCCGATTTCATCCCCTACAACACATCTTCGCAGCACTTTATCTTTGCCTGTCTTGTACAATGCACCGCCTAGCAAAGTGTAGGGGGCTGATTCTAACAGAAGCTTCTTCTTCTCACGGCTTGAGATGCCAGGAGGATACTATTGAGTTCCTAGGAGGTTGGCTATGTCTGCATACCAGGGAGTAGCTGTTTCAACTAGAAATAAGGAAGCATCAGGAAGGTCAGGATCATCCTGTTCCTCTTCTGTAGTTTGAGGGATCCATGATAGATGATCGGCTAGGACATGGGAATGGCCAGGCTTAGTGACTACTTCAAAATAAAACTCTTGGAAGAGGAGTAACCATCTCATCAATCGTCCTTTAACATCTTCTTTGTTCATCAAGGAGGACAGGGCTTCATGATCCACGTAGAACTTGAAATGTGTTGACAATAAATAGTGTCGAAATTTCTCCAGTGCAAACACCATTGCCAAGTACTTAAGCTCTGTCATTGTGTAGTTCCGTTCCCTATCAGTGACCTTTCGGCTTGCATAATAAATGGGTTGATCTAATTTAGAGGGACCCTTTTGACATAGGACAATACCTAGCCGTTCAACTGATGCATCTGTGTGCACATGGAACTCCTTCGTCCAGTCAGGAGGCTGCAAAATAGGTGCTTGGATAAGGCACTGTTTTAGGACATTAAAGGCTTCTTCACAGTCATCACTCCAAAAAAAATCTGCATATTTCCTTAGGAGCTTGTGCAGAGGGGTTGCCTTGGTTGCAAAATATGCAATAAACATTTTGTAGTAGCCCACATGACCAAGAAATCCTCTCAGTTGCTTGAGGTTTGTTGGTACTATCAAGGCAGCAATCTTTTCAATCTTCGCCGGGTCTGTTGCAATCCCTTGTGCAGAGACAATATGACCCAAAAGAACTCCCGAGGAGACACCAAAAACACATTTGTTGAGGTTGAGAGAAATCCCATACTCTCGTCATCTATCAAAACATTGCTCTAAGTATTCCCAGTGCTCACGGATCAAACTATAGACACAAAAGTCATCAAGATACACCTCAATGAAATCATGCAAATGATTTTGAAAGGCAGCCATCATTACTCGTTGGAAGGTGGTAGGAGCGTTACAGAGCCCAAATGGCATCACTCTATAGACATAGGTCCCCCATTCTGTGGTGAAGGTTGTTTTAGATTGGTCCTCTTCTGCAATTTGGACTTGGTTATATCCGCTGAATCCATCCAAGAGGGAATACATCTCATGGCCTGCCACCCACTGTGTCCAATAGTTGCTCTGTAAAAGGGATAGGGAAACGATCCTTCTTCGTCTTCAAGTTGAGCTTTCGAAAGTCCACACATATTCGAAGTTTCCCGTTCTTCTTGGGTACTACCACAATGGGCAAAACCCATTCATTGTTAGCCATGGGATAAATGAACTCTGCTTCAAGAAGTTTCAATAATTCAGCCTTCACCAATGTAGAATAATTAGGATTCATAAGCCTTTGTCTTTGCCTTACAGGTTTGGCATTCGGCTCTAGGTCAATGTGATGTTGGTATACTGTGGGATCAATTCCCTTTAGATCTTTATATGACCTAGAATACACATCTAAGTTCTCTTTGAGTAGGTCTCGCAGGACCACTAGTTCTTCTTCTAGAAGATTGAGACCTACTTTCAGGTGATGTTCAGTACCGTCAGTATCCAAGAACGTTACTTGTCTTTCGCCTTCCACTTCGCTGATAAATGTTCCACGAATGGCTTCTGGATAAAGGTCTGACTCTTTCAAGAGAGTAGTGTCCTCATCTGATGTTCCACTAGAACGAGTGTTCTCTTTTTTGAACAGATGACCCATTTACCTGTTGAGGTTGCTAGAAGGGTATCAGAGCTTTGTTTGCTTCTGTGTGAGTGGTAATTTCTTTTGGACTTAGGTATTCATCTTTCGAGGATGCGTCCAGGAATGTCACATAGCACGGACATTCTAGAAGATGGCTCTAGCTTCTGTTGGCAGGGGGCAACATCATCATCTTTTCTCTGGACTGAAAAGTTAGGGCGACAGGAGCCACTGGTGAACTTAATTTTTATGCTTTTAATCCATTGCTTATACAGATTCTGCATACTTTGTGGTCCATTGGTCAACCCAAATGGAACCATGGTCATTCCATCTAGCACCCTGAGATCTTCGACCTCTGAGGTCTTTGTAGGGACATCAATAAGATAATCTATTATCAGAGGAATTTTCATTTGCACTCATGCTTCATTTTCTTCCTCCTCATTCTCATCCTCGTCCTCTAGAGGCTCTATAGGAGAAGAACAGATCTTGTGCCTCTGCATTTGCTTATACTTCTGTCTCTGCCTCTGTGTATGTTACTGTCTCTGTTTTCTTAGGAATAGTGCCCACTGGAAGGGAATGTGCCTCTGTTTTCTTAGGAAAGATCTGCTTAACAGCCTCTTCATCTCTGGATGTACCATCTATTACCTTGTTGGAGGAGTCAATTATGACTTCGATGAATGTGGATCCATTGCCTTTTTGTGATCCATACAACTTCAACACCACTTTGTTGGGTCCTCTGCCTAGGGTTAGGGTTCCTTGAACCAGTCCGTCCTAGATTTTACTTCAAAAAGCCAAGGTCTTCCCAACAGCAGAGGGTATGAGGTCACATAAGAATTTGGTTTGACTACCAAATATGTCAGCCAATAATCTCTTCCTGCAAGGGTTGCTTTTATGTATGGGAGGATGCCAATGGTTTGATTCTACTTTGTTCTGCCAATCTGATAAGCCATTGTGTAGGTTGAATTCCTTGCAACCCTAAGTCCTTCATTGTCACATCTGTCATTATGTTTATTGATGAGTCTCCATCAATCAATGCATCTGAAATAAAGCATCATTCAATCCAATACACTAATCTTTGGGGTTCTAGGATCTAGGAAGGCAATAGCCACATCTACTTCCTTTACAGGCTATGGGGATTTATTGGTCTTAGTCGCTGTTGAAGGAGCGATCCTTAGTCCACGTCTTCTTATCAAGATGCTTTTGAATTTCTTTTGGCAGCTGGGAGACAACATCAGTAACTGTCGAAATGTTAGGTTTGGTTTAAAAGTGTCTAGGTCTTTTACCAAGTCATAATCTTTGATAGGATCCATAGGCTTCTCCAACCAGCTGGGGAATGGGGCTACATCCATCTTCATCTTTTCTTTTTCTTCTAATAATTGCAGCATCGGCACTTCCTCTGTTTCTAGAGATGCTTCTGTATCATCTATCTCCTGGGCCTTTGGTTGTGTTGCTGGGACTGTCTCTGTGACTCTCTGTGGCACTACAACGCTCTGTACTGCACTGTTTTGTTATGTACTGCTCTGTCCTTTTGTTGACAGCTTCACAGTCTTGGCAGGAGAGTTATTTTCATTCTGAAAAACTAGTTCCTTCTTCTTCGTGCACGTAACAGTAGCAACTTCTAACTCTACCAAATTGGAGGCAGGCTCTTGTACCTTCTGTTGGCTATCAGTGCCATTGGCCTTTACAGGGCTGGGCTTGGACAGTCCTTTGCAGTGTGGCCTTCACCTTTGCATCGACTGCATAAGGGCTTGTAATCCACAGATCGTCTAGGGTTGGGAAAATTCGGGGAGATATGTCCCTTCTCTCCATACCTATAACATTCCACCTCTGATCTCTCTGACCACTGCTAGACTGTCGTCCTCTGTATCTTTGAGAGAGAAACCTCCTTGGACCAAAATTAGGACTAAATTCCCTAGGCTTTGGTCCAATATCCTGTCTTGTCATTTTGGATTCTAGCAAGTTGAATCTTGCATTTTCATCCTTCTGTCTTCGTTCATGCATCTCTTTCAGAGAGCAAATATTCTCTGTATGGTTCTTCCGCAAACAATAGGAATAGAAGGCTCTAGGAATGATTGGTTTTTGGGCACATTCAGTGGCTAAATGTCCCACTTGATGACACTTTCCACACCATGTATTAGAGCGCATCACATCTCTTCCAGCGCTCGCAGGAGTGGATATATTGGCAGTATTCACTTCAACGTCTGAGCTGCTCTATAATCACATCCATAAGCTCTTTCTTGATACTTGCAACTGAGTTGGATAAGTAGTCCTTCAGATTTTCACCTCCTGAAGTGCTTGTAGTAGGGTTTTGGGAAGCTTTTGTAATTACTACATACACTGGTTGGGTCGATCCAAAAGGTCCTCTGTTCTGGTTCTGATTCAGAGCTCCTGCTGAGACTTGGGATTGTTGTTGAGTCGCCATTGGAGGAATTGTTTGAGGCCACTTTTGTTGTGGTTGAACCATCATTTGAGGCAGTGTCATCTGTGGTGACCACAGTGGATTAGATGCATTATACTGTGGCATTGTTTGCATCTGGGGATAGGGGTAGGGAACTGTCCCTGGGAGGACTGCATTTGGTGGGTATACCATTCCTGGCATGGGAGGAGGTAAGACTCCTCTTCCTGGAGTCATTGACAACCTTGCTTCAACTTTGTCATACAATCTTACACCTTCCACTACAGCTTACAGATTGATTGGTCTTCTCAATTCCATGAACTTGAGAACTTTTGGTTGTAGGCCTCTGAGAAACACTCCTTTCTGAATACCTTCGTCCAAATGATGGTTAGTCCATATCTTCAAGATGGATTCCATTCGCGAGACATAAGCTTCTACTCTTTCTCCAGAGGATTGACTTAGGCTCATGAACTCCTCTCACATCCACTCTTCAAAAGCTTCATGTCTGAATTTAGTGAGGAAGGCCATCATCCCATGTGCCAAAAGTTCCTGCTACTTGTCTCTCATACCACTGAAATGCTGCACCCTTGAAAGTGGTAGGGAATATTGCTAACCAATGCTTAGGGGTTCTGGCATTGTTAGCCACACATGCTACCATGAATTCTGCTACATGAAGATCAGGGTCTTCATCGTATTCTCCCTTAAAAACTGGCAATGGGACTACATTTGCTGGCCTGACATCAATATTTCCAAGACGAATCTGACTAGGAAGGGGACCTTGAGTTGCCATGGGGACTTCTGTAAAGAGTGCTTTTAGGGCGTCAAAGGAGGCTTCTGTTGCGAGCTCGTTCTCAGCTTTGATTTTTTCCTTCTCTCTTCTTACATACCTCTAGACTCGTTCTAATGCTTGCCTCTTGATTGCGACATTCATCAGGGGGTTGGCTCCAACCAGTTGGTTTGTACTCAATAGGATAGTATCAATCTGTGATGGATTCTCTGGCCAACATCTCTTCTACTTTCTTCTTCTCAACATATCTGAATTCGGCTTTCAAACCACTACAAAGGGGGAGATATTCTGTTTTGAAAGTATCAAAACTCATTCTTCTTAGGATTGTTATTATGCCATTATAATAATGCGAGTTTCTGAGGGTTTCAATAGTGTATGTTGTGAAAAACACTCTGTCTACCAACTTCCAGTGGGTTGCTAATTGGACAAACAGAAGATTGTCAGTGCACCAAGCATCCCATGTATCTTGTTGTTGAGCATCCACGAACAAATTCCAACTCTTTTCCTTCTTGTTTTCGTGAACCTCCACTGACCACGAATCCTAAATCTTCTTCACAATCTCCCACTTGATGATGTCTGAAAACTTCTCAATGAATACCAAATCTTCCATGGCATTCTCTCTGTTTCTGCTCTTCAGTTTGTACCCAAATAATTTGCCACCAAGATGCAAGTTTTTGCTACTTCAACAGGAAGAGGAAACAGTCCACCGCATAGAGCATGCATCATGATGGTGATATGTTTCCACCATTGTGGGATGAAATTCTTATGGAAAGTGGCTTTGATAATGAGAATATCCAACTTCTCAGTGGAAGAAGGAACTTTGCAAATATCCATTGGATTCTCCTCTTCTTGGCAATGCAATTTCCTTCATTTTCAGCCTCTTCTGATGCTTGTTGATGGCAAGTTTCCCCGGCTGTGCACCAAAAACATGGAGCCCCAAGAGGAACACCAAGGAAAAGGGGATTCTACTGCAAGAAAATCTATCTTGTAACATCAACAAGCTTTTATTTCATTCTTTTGATCATCAAAACAAAGAAAATAGCAAATCTTCACGCAGCATCATAGTAGGTATCTCCCACGGATTTGATAGAATCAACCATAATCTTCAACATCTTCATAGAATCCATCAATAGAACAAAGAACATAAATGAATACATCATTTTTGAATGAAAATCAATCACATAGTATTCATCTTCAATGTCTTCATAGTTTTCTCTCTCAATCTCTCATATATAGTTTTACTGTTTTGATAGAACTGGCGATCTCTGACTCTCTCTCTCCCTCTCTCTCTCTCTCTCAATAGTACATCATCTCCTCACTACAATACTCTCATAATGATTCTCAATAATCCTTATTAGGTCGTGGATGCATCTCTCGAGAGCTATGTCTGATATGAAGAGGCACCAGAGCCACTACAGTGTCTCTTCACAGCTCACTACTGTCCTGTCACTTAGTCTTCTCTTCTCAATCTTCAGCAACTGCTTCTTCCATTTGTTTTAGCTCTTTTGAACTTAGATTCATCCTTTTCAAAAGTTAGAAAACTTTTCCAAAGTCACACATACTTTCTACAGAACACTTACAGAAGATATACAGAACAGTACAGTACAGTACAGTACTAGAGCAGTTACAGAACAATTACAGGGTAGAGACAGAGTAGAGACAGTGGCTCTACTGAAGGTTTACAGAGGATTACAGAAGGTCATCAGAACCTCATAACTTATACTAAAACCATTCCAAACTATAAAAAACTATTCAATAAGCTTCCAATAGATTTCAATATTCATCGATCATCAATCCACACTTCATACAGAAGAAAATCAGAACAAAATAGAAGCTATACAGAAGGTATATAGAACCAATTAGAACCTCAATAGAACCTATCAGAACATCACAGAGCTTCATATCTCTATTGAGAATCATCATGAACTTCTAAAACATAATCAATATCATCCAAAACACTCTCAAAAACTTTCATTATCAACCATACATTACTCTAAATCCATCAAAAATCAATCATTCAGTCCTTAAAAATAACAAAAATCAATAAAAATTTAGTCTTTTTCCACTCTTAACAAAGAACCATACAGAGGATATCTGCTCTTTGAAAGAGATGCACAAACGAAGACAGAAAGATGAAAATGCAAGATTCAACTTACTAGAATCTAAAATGACAACACAAGACATTGGACCAACACTAGAATCTATTCCCTCTTGGATGGATTCAGTGGATATAACCAAGTTCAAATCGCAGAGGAGGACCAATCCAAAACAACCTTTATAATAGAATGGGAAACCTATGCCTATAGAGTGATGCCGTTTGGGCTCTATAATGCTCATGTCACCTTCCAACGAGTAATGATAGCTGCCTTCCAGAATCATCTGCATGATTTCATTGAGGTATATCTTGATGACTTCTGTGTCTATAGCTTAAACTGTGGGCATTGGGGACATCTAGAACAATGCTTTGATAGATGCTGAGAGTATGGGATCTCTCTCAACCCCAAAAAATGTGTCTTTAGCGTCTCATCGGGAGTTCTTCTGGGCCATATTGTCTTTGCACAAGGGATTGCAACAGACCTGATGAAGATTGAGAAGATTGTAGCCTTGATAGCATCAACAAACCTCAAGCAACTGAGAGGATTTCTTGGCCATGTGGGCTACTATAGAAGATTTATTGCACATTTTGCAACCAAGGAAGCCCCTCTGCTCAAGCTCCTAAGGAAATATGTGGATTTCCTTTGGGCTGATGATTGTGAAGAAGCCTTTTGCCTCATCCAAGCACCTATCTTGCAACCTCTTGACCTGGACGAAAGAGTTCCATGTGCACACAGATGCATCAGTTGAAGGGCTAGGTGCTGTCCTATGTCAAAAGGGACCCTCTAAATTAGATCAACCAATCTATTATGCAAGTCGGAAAGTAACTACCATGAGTGGAACTACACAGTGAGAGAGCTTGAGTGCTTGGCAATGGTGTTTGCACTGGAGAAGTTTGACACTATCTAATGTCAACACATTTCAAGTTCTACGTGGATCATGAAGCCTTGTCCTTTCTGATGAACAAAGAAGATGTCAAAGGATGACTGATAAGATGGTTGCTCATGTTCCAAGAGTTCTATTTTGAAGTAGTCACTAAGTCTGCGACCGTTCCCATGTTCTAGCCGATCATTTGTCTCACGGATCCCTCAAACTGCAGAAGAGGAACATGATGATCTAGACCTTCATGATGCTTCCTTGTTTCTAGTTGAAACTGTTACTCCTTGGTATGTAGACATAGCCAACCTCCTAGCAACTCAATAGTATCCTCCTAGCATCTCAAGCCATGAGAAGAAGAAGCTTCTGTTAGAATCAACCCCCTACACCTTGCTAGGCGATGCATTGTACAAGAGAGGCAAAGATGAAGTGTTGCGAAGATGTGTTGCAAGAGACGAAATCAGCATAGTATTGAAAGCTTGCCATGACGAACCATGTGGTGGACACTTCGTAGGAGAAGAAATAGCTACGAAGTCTTTGTTACCAGGATACTAGTGACCGACCCTCCACAAGGATGTATATGGCTACTGCAAGAGATGCGACACTTGTTAGCGAATGGGGAAACCCACCAAAACAAGTGCCATGCCATTGCAACCTATTCTTCCCATAAAGTCGTTCGAGAAGTGGGGGATTGATTTTGTGGGTCCCATTGATCCACCTACTAGATGGAAGCATGTCATGAATCGCGTGGTGGGGGGACTTGCTCAAGATGTTGCGCCAAACACACACGGAATGCACAAGGAGAAGCTCACTCAAGAGACAAGAAGAGAGATGGAGGACAAAACGTTTTCTTGTTGGTTTATTCTTCTTCTTCCACACTCTTTTCAATGTACACAAAGTATAGATAAGATACAACATAAAGGAAAGTGGCCTACTAAGTCAAACAATGCATAACCAACTATACTAGTTGACTGGTGCTATAACTATGCCAGCTGTAAATAGGTGTAACAACCTGAATATAATAAGTAGTGAGTTAGTGGCCATGTGAGAGTCATAATGACCATCGACGTGCTAAGTGTAGATGTGTGGACCCATCTAACTAGGCGGTCCATCATCAATGTCCGCATGTGTTGAGCTTGTCATCTCAACACTCCCCCTCAAGCCCAACTGCATCTCTGCAACTCCAAGTAAGCTTCGAAACTTTTGAAGCTTCTCTGTACCCAATGCCTTCGTGAAGATGTTAGCTATCTGATCTCGTATGCTGATATACACCAAGTCAATCTCACCTGCTAGTATCTTCTCTCTCACAAAGTGGTAGTGTACCTCAATATGTTTTGTCCTGGCATGGAACACAAGGTTCCTAGCCAACTGTATACTGCTCATGTTGTCACAATAAATGACAATTGGACCTTCCATCTGCACATCTAAATCAGCCAATAACTTTTATAGCCATACTACCTCACATGCTGCAACAGCAACACCTCTATGCTCAGCCTCTATATTCGACAAAGCAACTGTAGGTTGCTTTTTGCTGCTCCAAGTAACTGCTGCACTACCAAGAGAAAACATGTATCCGCTGGTAGATCTTCTATCAGACATACTACCAGCCCAATCTGCATTTATGTATCCAAACACCTATACATCTGTACCTGACTCATAGAAAGTCCATAATGTAATGTGGACTTCACATATCTTAATATGCATCTGACTGCATCCAAATGTGGCTTTCTAGGTACTTGCATAAACTGACTCACAAGACCAACAACGTAGCTCAAGTCTGGCCTTGTAATGGTCATGTAGATCAAAATCCCCACTATCCTCCTAAACATAGTAGGGTCTTCTATCTCATCCCCAACATCAGCACTCCACTTTACATTCTGCTCCAACGGGACTGAAAGTGGTTTGGATGCTGTCATACCATACTTGGACAACATATCCAAGCCATACTGTCTTTGGGACAGTCATATACCATCATCACATCTGATCACCTCAATGCCAAGGAAGTACCTTAGCTCACCTAAATCCTTCATCTCAAACTTCTTCTTCAAAAAGTCCTTGAATTCAACAACCCCACTATCACTATCACCTATAATAATCAAGTCATCCACATAGATGACTATGATGACCAAACGTGCATCTCCCTTTCTCACATAAAGTGAGTGATCAGCATCAGAAATATAAAAGCCAATATTGACAAGATACTCTCTGTTCTTGTCAGACCATGCTCTACGTGCTTGCTTGAGTCCATAGTGCATCTTCTTCAATCTGCACACATACGTGGGATGCTCTAAATCTTCATAACCTGTCGGTGGCTGATCCATATACACTTCTTCCTGCAAATCACCATGCAAAAAGGCATTCTTCACATCCATTTGTTGCAGCCTCCAACCTTTGGCTGCTACCAAAGTAATCACACATCTAACAGTTGCCATCCTAGCAACTGGACTAAAGGTTTCTTCATAATCTATGCCATATGTTTGGGCATAGCCTTTTGCAACTAGCCTAACTTTGTACCTACTAATAGAACCATCTGCATTGTGCTTAATCTTATAAACCCACTTACATCCAATAGCTTTCTTGCCCTTCGGCAATGATACTAGATCCCAAGTCTTATTGGCCTCTAATGCAGCCATCTCCTCATCCATTGTTGCATCCCAATGGGTATGACCAACAGCATCCTCAAAGCAAGTGGGCTCAACATCCTCAACTAGTTTCACCATATAAGCATAATGGTGAGCTTCATAATCTTCAAAACCAAATCTTTTAACTGGGTATCTGACCCTGCTAGACCTGCATACCACCGAATCACTCAATGGAGCCTTTACATTACTATGAGCTCTCTGTACACCTGGTGGACCGAAGGAATGCCAAGCTCATCATCCAAACTCTCTGAGCCACTAGAGTCTCCATCAAGAACTGCATCAATGCCATCTGACACTTTATTCTTTCCTTTGTCTTTACTTGTAGTGCTACTAGATGCACCTGAAGATGTAGAGCTACTCCTTAGTCTCCCAGACCAAAGACTACTAGATGATGTCTCTAGTCCACTAAGAGTTCGCGATTCTTGATTTTCAGCCTGCACATGAGTGTCATGATCATCATCATAATCCAATGCATCACCACTAGATGCATACCAACTACTCATTCCATCAAAGATGACATTCCTGCTCACTCTGAACTTACATGTGACAAGGTTATAACAACGATACCCTTTCTGATCTAAAGAGTATCCAATAAAAACACATTTTTCTGCCTTTGGATCAAGCTTCTTCCATAGCTCATCTGGCACATGAACGTATGCAGCGCAGCCAAATAACTTCAAGTGCAATACATCATGCTTCTTGCCAGTGATACATTCTTCAGGAGTCATCCCATGAACTGCAACTGTGGGAGTTCTGTTCATAATATAAATAGTAGTATGAATAGCCTCAGACAAAAAATGCTTAGGCATATTCTTTTTAGCCCATCAAGGCGCGTGCAACTTCTGCAATATGCATGTTTTTCCTTTCTGCAACCCCATTTTGCTGTGGGGTATACCTGCATGTGAACTGTCTCTTTATCCCATGAGACCTCAGAAAATCACTAAACTCATTCGAGAGGTACTCTCCCCCTCCATCTGACCTCAAACACTTTACTTTCAAGCCCGTTTCTCTTTCAACTGCAGCCTTGAAAGTTCTAAAGTGCTCAAACGCTTCACTCTTTTCCTTCATAAAATATACCCACAGCTTTCTAGAACAATCATCAATGAATGTAACAAAGTATGAACTGCCTCCAAGAGATACATTTTGTGTAGGCCCCCAAATGTCTATATATACAACATCAAGGATATTTCTACTTATATCTCTGTCATGTGAAAAGGGTTTTCTTGCCTGCTTACCAAATTGACATGCTTTGCATATCTTATGAAATTCTGCAACTCTAAATGTAGGCAAACCTACCCTTTGGATTGCATTAATTTTAGCCTTTGTACGTTTGCATGTCCAATGTGTTTGTGCCAAATTTCAATATCTGCAACAACACCTTTTCCTTTAGCATACATAGCATCATTCATAGTAGGAATTCCAGCATCTAGAGTAAACATACGTCCAACTCTACTTCCCTTTGCAACTAACTTGCACTTGTCATTGAAGTCTTCTACAAAGAAGCCCTTTGCATTAAATCTGACTTGCAGCCCTTGCTCTACCATCTGACACTGACACCAAGTTCTTTGTAATAGATGACACATGTAATACATCTGAAAGACTCTTTGTCTTATCATCATGCAAGGACAAGGGAACTTTTCCAATGTGTGAAATTGGGTGGCATGAATCATCACCCGTCTGCACATAACCTGCATTTTGCAAATCCTGCATCTCTCCAAATCATTTTGCATGGCTGGTCATATGATTGGATGCACCTGAATCAACATACCAAACATCATCATGTGTTCCCTTTCCTATAACAGCATTCAGCATATGCTGCATAACAAACATACGTTCATTTTTGTCTTCATTCTGTCGTAAAGACGATGCATAGTTTCCTTGCTGCAACTTACCACTGCGAATATCATCTTTCTTAGCATAATATTGGATTGCAATATGACCTGTTTTGCCATAGTAGTGACACACAATACCAGAGTTGTTAGAACCTCTGTTCTGCCATCCACCTCTTCCTCTAAAGCTCCCCTTGTCTCTAAAGTTACCACGACCTCCTGAAACCTGCATATCGCCAAATTGATGATTCCATCTATTTTGCTGGTTGTCACTATCACGTCCTGTACCACGGCCTCTTGAAGAGAACTTGCCACGTCCCCTTCTTAAACCAGAGTAGAAAGCTTGGACCTGTTCACCAATTTTTTTAGATGTCTCAATTTGCATGTTGATCTCTTCAGTGATCATAAGGGAGACCAACTCATCGAAATATGGAAATGGCTTTCTGACATATACGAAAGTTACAAAAACTTCCAAGCCTTTTCATTGTTAAGTCCACCCAAGGTAGACGACACCAAATCATCATCATCAGGCATTGCATCAATTGCTGCCAAGGCATCTGCAATGCTCCTTACCTTTAGTGCATACTCATTGATAGACATCTTCCCTTTCTTCAATGTATTCAACTCTTGCTTGAGTTGAATCTTTCGTGCCTTTGTATTTACAGAAAACATACTTTCAAGTATGGTCCAAGCTGCATATGAATTCTCTACATTTCTGATATGTCCTAGCATATTATTGTCAATGACTACAGATAGCCAATACATGACCTTTTTGTCTTTTGCATTCCATTCCTTCCGTGCCTTTGTCTCTTCTACAGTTGGAGGATCACTCACCTCCAGCTCATTTACTTTACCTGAAACAAACTCGTAGAGGCCTTTTCCAATAAGGAAGTTCATGACATAGAACTTCCATGAAGGGTAGTTGTTCTTGTTGAGCTTCTCAATGATGGGGCTTCCACTATTCTCTGCCATTATCACAAAAAGAATACCAAACAACAAGCAAATCTTCTGCAACCCTTGACCTATAGTGCACAGCAATACACCAGACAACCTTTTTCACTGACTGCTTAACAATGCATGCAATCTGCAACTAGTTTGCAGATAAACCTTGTGTTTATTCGCTGATAAACACCTTTGAACTTACAGATCTGAAATCTGTAACCTCTGCACCCACGTTCGGTCAATACAGCCGAAGTCACATTGTATCCTGAAACTGTTGTCTGTAACCTTGTGGCTCTAAAACGGGGCCTGAAATGACATCGGCTTGCTGCAAAATACACAGCGCTCTTTGTGCACACCAAATCTCACTACAATCAAAGATTTTTGCTCTGCCCTGCTTCTGGTGCCTCTGCAGGCATTGTCCAAGAGAAAGAGTGGAAGAATGGGAGAGCTTCTTACCCGTGGCTTGCTTGCTCGAACCTTGCTTCTTCTCCTTCACTTCAACCTTCAAAATCATCCTCTCTTAGTGGCGCAGCTCTGATACCATGTCACGAATTGCGTGGTGGGGGGACTTGCTCAAGATGCTACGCCGAACACACACAGAATGCACAAGGAGAAGGTCACTCAAGAGACAAGAAGAGAGATGGAGGCCAAAACATTTTCTTGTTGGTTTCTTATTCTTCTTCCACACTCTTTTCAATGTACACAAAGTATAGATAAGATACAACATAAAGGAAAGTGGCCTACTAAGTCAAACTATGCATAACCTATTACATTAGTCGACTGGCGCTATAACTATGCAAGCTGTAAATAGGTGTAACAACCTGAATATAATGAGTAGTGAGTTAGTGGCCATGTGAGAGTCATAATGACCACCGACGTGCTAAGTGTAGATGTGTGGACCCATCTAACTAGGCAGTCGGTCCATCATCAATGTCCGCATGTGTTGAGCTTGTCATCTCAACAAAGCAGAATAGATACATCCGGGTATGTACGGATTATGTCACAAAGTGGTGTGAAGCTAAAGCTTTGAAGCGGGACGATGGTAAGAGCATAGCCCTGTTCATGTAGGAGAATATTATCACCCGTTTTGGTAGTCCCCTCGAGCTGGTAAGTGACAGAGGTACTCTTTTTCTTAACAAGATCATAGAAGAATTAACAGAGTTGTATAAGATCCGCCATCGCAAGTCCACTCCTTACTACCCTAGAGCCAACAACCAAGTTGAAGTCACCAACCGCATCCTCTGCTCGATCTTGACAATAGTGATTGCCGCACATCGTCACGATTGGGATGATTGACTTACAGAGGCCCTTTGGGCGTACAGAACCTCCCATAAGGCTACTATAGGACAAACTTTTTTCCAACTTGTGTATGGTATAGAAGTTGTTTTCCCGGTTGAATTGGAATTGTCCTCTTTGTGAGTGGCTATCAAAGAACGCTTGGGAGATGATGAGTCATTGCAACGCTGCCTCCTACACTTGGAATGTTTAGACGAGACTTGCAGGATGGCTCTACAATGCATGGAAGCCATGCAACCCCGACATAAGGCTTACCATGACAGCTTTATCAAACACAAGGAGTTCAACGAAGGTGATTTGAAAATGGCCTATGATTTATGATTTGGCAAGTTTCCTGGCAAGCTTCAACAACGTTGGTTTGGCCCGTACAAGGTACTTTCTATCAACCCTAATGGCTCTGTTCATGTGCATACGTTGATGCCTCTGAAGATTCCTTCTTGATTAATGGCTATTACTTGAAGGAGTACTTCTTTCCTTGGGGATCTTGACAATCACAATCACCCCATCCTTTCCCCCATTGGCGTGGCACTATAATTCTTCTAATGCTACTTCTGATAGCTTTTCTTCTACCACTCCTGAAGAGGTGCATGCAACCCTATGTCCCCTCCGGTCCACCTCCTGCCCCTGATATCTTATCATCTAATTTCAATCAGTCGTGATGGAGAGGATGGTTCTGACAAATGGTGCTTCTATCATTTTCCTTCTGAAAAAAAAAAACAAAAGAGAGTGAAAAGAAAACTGTTATGGGAGAAAAGGAAGAAATTCCCTATTATAGTAGGCCTCATTCCAAGAAAAGGTGGGAACACCCTTGGGCGGGAAGCTGACTATGGAAAAGGTAGTAACACCCCGTAGTTCAGGATAGCTGATTCACCAGTAGAACCTTTCCAGAAGCAAATTGAAGCCACTTCCCTTGGTGCACTGTCTCTGCAATATCAGTCTGTCTGCCCTCCTTAATAGATGATCTTTCATACAAATCATTGAAGTACCAGACATGCCAACTACCTTCTTGGGTACGCATATACTAATGCACCATCAATTGTGCACCCTTGCATACTCCCTCTACACCATTCCTCTTATCGATTTCTAAACCGGGTGTGAGATCTAGATTACCATCAATACTATCTCGAGTGATATCAATAATGGGGCGAGTGGCTGCTCATTCATTTCCATTTGAGTGCTACGAGCTGAGAGACTATCCTTCGTCCATGACACCTACCAGACGGGCTTTATCAATCAGCTACCTCCTTGGGTGCTGTTGCGTGGTCCCTGCCGTGTTGGATGTATAATGTGAAGACACCTTGGTATCTCCTACGACACAGGACATGACATCAATCATCAACTGCAATGCTCGGCAAAACAGGCCAAGTTTTTCTAACCCTATCTTTATGATTGCAAGTGTATGTAATGTTTTAAGTGTGGGGACATTAGAGTCCAGTCGGTTGACGTTGTCTTAATGCATTTTACTCTGTCCATTAAGGTTTTGAGTGTGGAGACGCGTCCTTGTGCGTCTATGATGTATGCCCCCTTGCATATGCCTCAAGTTGATCATGTATGTATGCCATGATCTATTTTTACCCTCATGAGGTCCCTTTCCCACCCACCCCTCTAACTTTTCCTCACCCTTGGGACATTTTGCATGTGAACGCATCCTACGTTCCTCGGAATCCTAATCCAACCTTAGAGTCCTATTTGTCCTTTCGACTTGCCCATTTTTCCTTTTTACCAACCTCTGTTTCGACACATGGTTCTTGAGATATTAATTTTTGACGCATTTCGCATAAATTCGACGGTTTTCCATGTGAATGCGCCTTTATTGCTTTGGAACCATGATTTAACATGGCAGCCCTGACAACCACCTTTCCCTTGATCTTTTTTGTTTTTACTCTGTGTCATTCTAATGCACGGTTGGTCCAATATTAATTTTCGCGGGTTTTTCGGACATTTTCGTACGTAATTTCCACATATTTTCCCATGTGCCCATGCCCTGTTTGCACCGAACTTCTAGTTTAATTTGATAACAGTGTCCAGCCAATCTTTCCCCACCTTTTTCCTTTTTTTTCTCCCTTGTATTCAAACTGTTGGATTTTTAGTTATTAAAAATTTCATGCGTTTTCGGGTATTTTTTGTGTTTTTTGCATGTGAACCCCTCCTAATTCCCTCAGAACTAGGTGTTGATCTGACAACCCTGTGAATCCCCTTACCGCAGACATTTTTCCTTTTTATTGCCCTTCGTTCCGGTGACCCAATCTTTTTATATTCATTTCTTTATTCCATTTCGGGGTTGATTTTTAGGTTTTTCCCATGTGAACACGTCCTATCTCACATTATTCTGCACATTTTTCCTTCTTTCTGCACTTCATTTTGACAAGCGGATTTTCTAACATTACTCCTCAAATGTGTTTTCGGAGCTGTTTTTTGCCTTTTTCCCATGGGAATGCCCTGATTTGATCCCGAATACCTCGTTGTACTTTACCACAATCTCTCCTTCGCCTTCTGGCTTAGTTTTCCTTTTTACGACATTGCTCTCCAATGAACAGTTTGTGAGTTATTAAATTTTCTTTGTTTTGCCGTGTTCTCGCATGCCTTGCCTCACTCATGTTTTTGATTTTACACGTCTCGAGACGCCCCGTCACCTTCGCGCCCTTTCGTCTCGACGTCCCGGCTGTGTTCTATCCCGTCACTGCAAAATATTTTACCCCCTTGTGCATATGCACGAGACGGAGATGCACTCCTTTTTTTTCGGGCCTTTCTTTTCTTTCATTTTCAAAAGAAAAAACAACAAAACAAATCATAATAATAATAATTAAAAAAATCACAAACAAAAAAACTTAATTAAAAAAAAACAAAAAAGCAAAAACACACACATTAAAAAAAAAACCAACCCGCACACACCCTTCACAACATTTCAAGGAAAAAAGAGGAAAAAAAAACAAAAAAAACGCAAAAAAAACACACACACACACAACCGAACAAAAAGAAAAGAAAAGAAAATAAAATTAAAAAAAAGGAACCATCCAACCACCACATTCACATCAATCTATTAATTTTTTAACAAAAATAATAGGTCCCTTTCCCACCCACCCCTCTAACTTTTCCTCACCCTTGGGACATTTTGCATGTGAACGCATCCTACGTTCCTCGGAATCCTAATCCAACCTTACAGTCCTATTGGTCCTTTTGACTTGCCTATTTTTCCTTTTTACCAACCCCTGTTTGGACACACGGTTCTTGAGATATTAATTTTTGACGCATTTTGCATAAATTCGACGGTTTCCCATGTGACCGCCTTTATTGCTTTGGAACCATGATTTAACATGGCAGCCCTGACAACCACCTTCCCCTTGACCTTTTTTGTTTTTACTCTGTGTCATTCTAACGCACGGTTGGTCCAATATTAATTTTCGCGGGTTTTTAGGACATTTTCGTACGTAATTTCCACATATTTTCCCATGTGCCCATGCCCTGTTTGCACCGAACTTCTAGTTTAATTTGATAACAGTGTCCAGCCAATCTTTCCCCACCTTTTTCCTTTTTTTTCTCCCTTGTATTTAGACCGCTGGATTTTTAGTTATTAAATTTTTCATGCGTTTTCGGGTATTTTTTGTGTTTTTTACATGTGAGCCCCTCCTAATTCCCTCAGAACTAGGTGTTGATCTGACAACCCTGTGAATCCCCTTCCCGCGGACATTTTTCCTTTTTATTGCCCTTCGTTCCGGTGACCCAATCTTTTTATATTCATTTATGTATTCCATTTCGGGGTTGATTTTTAGGTTTATCCCATGTGAACACGTCCTATCTCACATTATTCTGCACATTTTTCCTTCTTTCTGCACTTCATTTTGACAAGCGGATTTTCTAACATTACTCCTCAAATGTGTTTTCGGAGCTGTTTTTTGCCTTTTTCCCATGGGAATGCCCTGATTTGATCCCGAATACCTCGTTGTACTTTACCACAATCTCTCCTTCGCTTTCCGGCTTAGTTTTCCTTTTTACGACATTGCTCTCCGATGAACAGTTTGTGAGTTATTAAATTTTCTTTGTTTTGCCGTGTTCTCGCGTGCCTTGCCTCATGCATGTTTTTGATTTTACACGTCTCGAGACGCCCCATCACCTTCGCGCCCTTTCGTCTCGACGTCCCGGCTGTGTTCTATCCCGTCACTGCAAAATATTTTACCCCCTTGTGCATATGCACGAGACGTGGATGCACTCCTTTTTTTTCGGGCCTTTCTTTTCTTTCATTTGCAAAAGAAAAAACAACAAAACAAATAATAATAATAATAATTAAAAAAATCACAAACAAAAAAACTTAATTTAAAAAAAAAACAAAAACACACACATTAAAAAAAAAACCAACCTGCACACACCCTTCACAACATTTCAAGAAAAAAAGAGGAAAAAATAAATTAAAAAAACCCAAAAAAAACACACACACACACACACAACCGAACAAAAAGAAAAGAAAAGAAAAGAAAAGAAAAAACAAAAAGAACCATCCAACCACCACATTCACATCAACCTATTAAATTTTTAACAAAAATAACAAAATCACAAAAAAAAAAACAAAAAACAAAACAAGACAAAACCCCCATTTAAAAAAAACCCAAAAAACAAAAACAAAACCTATCTTCATTAAAAAGAACAAACAAAAAAAAAACAAAAAAAACCACCACAAATGAAAAGGAAAGAAGAAGAAGAAGAAGAAGAAAATGGTTGGCCCTTCCCCCCCGCGGCTAGCCGCTTCCTCCTCCTCCTCTTCCTCTTCTTCTTCTTTCTCTTCGTCTTCTTTTGCTCCTCCACCTGCCTCTCCTCCTCACTACGTCGTCACCCGCCTCTCCTCCTCCTCCCCCCTCTTCTCCCTCGCCTCGCGTTCTACCTCCTTTTCTCCCGCCGCCGTGCCTAAAGCCGCCTGCCGCCCCTCTCCTCTCTTCTACGCATGGAGCAACCGCCACTACCCTCTTCTCCCACCACCTCCCTCTTCACCTCCTCCTCCACTGCTTCCTTCTCCATCGTTTCCTTCTCCACCGCTTCTTTCTCCACCCGCTCCGTCCTCCACCACCTCCTTCCTATCCCCCCCCCCCCCCCCCCCTTCTAAACCCCCTTTCCTATGCCCCTTCTAAGCCCGCCCTCCTACACCCCCTTCTAAGCCCCCTTTCCTACCCCCCCACCTAAGCCCCCTCCCCCCACCCCCTGTTAAGCCCTCCTCCTAACCCCCTCTTACGCCCCTCTTCGTGCATAGCCGAGTTTTTTTGTGTGGGTTACTGATCTTCGTTGCAGCTGTTCACATGTAGCTGTGCGTGATTGTGGAGTCCATGGGCTTTGCGGGAGTTTACGTGTGAGGACGCACATCGGACTCATTCGTGGGTGTGTATCATTGCTACTATTCACACGCGATTGTTCACCCGCACATTTGGGTATTCATTTTTGAAATCCCGTAAATAATTCCATTAAAAAAAACCATAATTAAAAAAACACACATAAAAAAATTCTTAAAAATGAAAAAAAAATCGTTAAAACTTTTTCCCATAGTTAAAATTTTTCTCTTCATGGAAAATGCCATTAATTAATTATTGAAAAATCCAAATTGCCTAAAATTCTTCACAAAATGATAGAAATTGATAAAATTTTTAAAATAATACCTAAAAATTTAAAAAAAATCCAAAATTTCCAAAAAATCACATTCACTATCTTTCCCATTTTGGATATTTTTTGGAATAAAAAATTATTAATTTTTTTAGAAAATATTTCTTTTTTGAAAAAATCTTATGACAATGTAATTATCATAAACACATCCTTTGAAACTCCAAACATGATGAGAACATTTCCATCACATTGAAACAAAATGGTTTTCAGCCCTCATTGTGGGACAAATTGGTTTCTTGGTTATTCTATTAAAAAAAAGAAGCAAAAACAAAACAAAATACACAAAAACAACACCAACGAAACCATCGAAACAAACAGAAACAAACCCTCCTTTTCATTTGCTGTTAAAAAAAAGAACAACAAATAGAAAACAAAAAAACCAACACAAAATAAAAATAAGAAAATCGCACAAATCAAAATATCCCACAAAAATTCCAATCCACATCTTCTCCTTTATTTTGGTCATGTGTATTCTTGTTTTTGTTTAGTCAAGGTGTTAGTTAGTTTTCATTTTTTTTTCTATCTAACAGGACGACTATTGTCAGTAGTCGACCTTTTGTCCATTTTTGTGGATTTGTGTGGCTTGCACATTTCATTTTGGAGGACATGGTTTCAGACCTTGCAAGTGTCCATCCACACATTGCTAGGTTTCTTTCTTTTTTCCCTCTCTCACTTGCACCATAATACACCATTAATTGCAAATAAAATCCATTGACCTTTGCACACATCCAATTAACAAAATGCACATCATAAAATTATAAATAAAATGAACTAGATGTTAATTATAAAAGAAACCCCGCTGTTGAACGTGCACCTTTGCAACCTAACTTATGTAATTTGTAAATTAAAAAACATTCACAAGTGCACACGTACACACATTACATACACATTAAATTGTAATTAAAATAAACCCCCTGAAGTCACGCTTGCATGCACTCAATTGCCGCACATCATGTAATTGTAACAATGAACTCCATCAGTAGAGACCAAGTCAAGTCAAGTCGTGTCAAGTCTGAGAGGGGCTGGACTACGTTTTCGACTCACCATGCATTAACGGATTAACTTAATAATGAATTGTGTTTAATGGATTATCTCATAATAAATGAGTCGTTAGTTCACCCACCCACTTCACCGCATTGTAGGACACTGAACGTTAATCTAACTTTGGTCCATATGGTGTTTATTCTATTTTTAGTCAGAATATTTGGTTCAATGATGATTTTTTGAGTCTGTGTCTGGGCTATGGTATGTGTGCCATTTTTGTTTTATTTTGTGTGCTTAATACGAGGATATAGGATGCCTATTTGTTGCATAGCATGAAGCTTTTGGTTGTATATGCGTAGGTCATGTCGAATTTTTTGTAGGATGTGGTTTGGTCCCCATTCAGTCTCAATCTTTTTCTTATCTATGGTCTCAGTGGAGGTTTTGTTTGTGGGTTTTGCAGGTTTTCTCTTTGTTTTTCTGGTTTTGTGTGTGTGGTTTTTTGCTATAGTTTGAATGGCACCTACTTCTACCCCTCCGATTGTGGTACATCATGTTTCCCTCCCAGTCCATGATTATTTCCTCCTTTTAGAGGCGGATTGCATCCGATGTGCAGGCGTTTGCTCATTTGTTGCCCTCACATTGCTGTATGTGGGTGAGAAACTTTGTTGCTCCTTCTTGGCTTCTTACCAAAACTAGTCTAGTCTAGTTTATAAATGCACATTTTGTTTATCTGTAGCTAATATCAGTGAAGCACTGTGCTTGCCCATTTCTGCTTCATTTGTGCCTAGCGGTAACCAGTTCCTCACTGCTGAAGAGATTGTTACGCTGATGAAGAAGGAAACTTCTATCCCCTTGCTCCTTAACCAGCTCATTAATAGTTCAGGGGTATATGTTGCCCATATCTCTTCTCCCATATGGAAGCAGCTATGTTAGTTCCTCCAGGATCAGTTTATGTCGATGAGCAAGTCTGTATCCAAGTATCTGTCCAAAGAACTATTCACAGCTTTTGTGAAGATTCTAGAGGGTGCTAAGTTCAATTGGGCAGGCTTCCTATTATCAAAGATGGATCAACATTTCGAGCAAGTACAGAAGGGTCAAAATAGTAATGTCCCTTATGGTGCCTTATTATAGAGAATCCTCACTTTTGCACCTCCTCATGGCGTGTTCTAGTGCCCGATCCTGCTCCTTTACCAGTGCAGCCTACATCTTCAGTTCCTTCTCCTCGGCCTATGCAACCTAATTCAGAAGATGAAGAGTCCCTTGTTATGTTTTCTCGCAAGAAACGCCTTCGCACAAAGGGTCCTTCCAATCCTCTTATACTAGATTACCTGGTACAAACATCCACTCCTACTGTTTCAAATGGTGTCCTTCCTTCATTCCTCTCTTGTACCAATCTATTTGCAGCCCAAAAGACAGGACAATTAGATTTGCAGATTCCTTCATCTTTACAAACCATATTATCTGGACCCATGCTTCCACAGATGGTTTCAAATGTCATGTCTACTCTGGAAACCTCCCTCACTTCTTGACTTCAGACACTGTACACAAGTGTTTATACTTCCATGCAAGACAAGGTGGATTCCTTAACCAGTCAGTTGAGTAAGGCATTGGAGGATCTATCTTTCGAAAGGGCTACACTCAGTGATATCCATAACCAAATGACTACTGCCACAGCCTTAATGGATTCACAGAAGGTAACTATTCAAGAGCTGGAATCTAAGATTGCTAAATTGGAGGAGGAGAATGCATCTCTGATGATTGAGAAAAATTCTGCCCTTGAGGAAATGCTCACTTTGGCTAGTAAACTTGCTAATAGTGAGGACCAGTTGCAACACTCTCAGGAAACTGTAGAGTCCCAAAAGAAACTTATTGAAGAACTTAAACCAAAGAGTGGCCGTTCTTTCTGTTTCTCCTCCTGCTCCTGTATCTTCTGCTTTGTTTTCCAAAGAGGAGCTTGATCAATTGCAACAAAAATCTAAACTATGTGATGGGTTCTCAGCTAAGGTTGAATGCCTTCAGCAGCGTATGGATTGCATGCAGAATGATTTTGTCAGTTATACTGAATTGGTGTCACCTCCTCCTTCCTTTTGGGTGAAGTATAACCAACAGAGATTTGCTTTACATATATCCTTAAGCAATGTGGATTTGGAGCCTTCAGAGGATGGATGGCTAGGTCTCTGGCCTACGGATCTCTTGAGAGCTATTTTTGATCGCTTTGTGGATGAGCTGATTTCCTATGAGGTCCAATTACTATCTTTCATGTATCTTACGGGCCATTTGCAGAACTCTCTGATGAAGAAGATTTGAATGTTTATGTGGGAGATGACATCTTACATGCAGTGATGTTTGTGCACTCAGTTGAGCTTTTGCTAGCAGTGAGTTTGCGAACCTATCATGAGCAGACATTTTGGTGTAAGGGACATGTTTGGCATCCACCTTTGGAGGATGCTGCTTTGGAGCCTCGTCAACTCAGAAATGTTTTTCATAAATCTGATATCTAGCCTCTACAATCTCGGTTATTGAGCTTTATTGTTGATCACCCGTTATTTACTAAGTCCTTTTTTCAATACCTTAATTTTTATTGTTTTATTTATCTCTTAGATCCTACAGATCTTCTTTCTTATTCCCTCATGTCTTATCATTTCCCTCTTTATGTTTCTCTTCTTTCATCTAGTCCTGACACCATTCCTCTCTTATCCTTTACCCCTTCACGATTTTCTCATATTCCTGTTTTTACTACATGTCCTTTCATTGCTGATCCTACATTATCTGCTACTCCTTCTGAATCTCCACCTACCGTTCCTCTTATTCCTTCTGTTTTTCTAGGAGAATTCCTTCATACCTTTTTGATGTATTCTTTGTCTTTTCCACCTTCTTTATCCCTTCATTTACCTTCCTTTTATGATCTATCCTATCCAATGTTTCCCTTTTATTCCATTGCCCTCTCCATCTGATTACATTAACCTTCCTCCTTAGACAATACTGGATACACCAGGGTATGATAGTGACATACTTCATCGACGACAATGGACACTACATGATTCTGTGACATGACCGGTGTTTAACTGCTGGCCTTTTATTCCAGGGTCCTAGGATACCTCTGTAGCATGTTTGAACTCTTACCTCCATTTTGCTAGAGTACATGTTACTTCTAGGGGTACAACTATTTGCCTTGCAGCTCATTTTTATTGGTATCTTGCTTTCATGCATCAATAGTCCACCCTAAATACTCGAAAGAGTATCCCATAGTTTGCTGATTAATCCAAATGAGGATGTAGTTGTTGCTCACATGGATGTTCTGTATTACTTTGCATAGGCCTTCCCTACCAGGTTTATAATTTTATTGGAAAGGATGTGTTGTCTACAGTTCCTCTAAAATGTACCTCAGTACTTTGTAGATGAGAACAAAGCCTTAGACCGTCTTAAATTTAGTATGCAATTTAAGAAGAAATACCTTCATCCTACTTAGTAGGAGGGTTTTCATGATTGTATACTCTCTTTCTTAATGGAAACTTCTTATTTCTCTCCAATTTTTTGGGGATTTGTGCCATTCAGACTATATTTGTATATGGTTTTTTTTTTGTGTTGGGTTTTTTTTGTTTTTTATATTGTGAAGAGCTGACGAAGTTGAAGATGTGAAGATTGATGATGATGGTTATAACACGGTTGCAATGAGAATTTGGATGCTAAACTCTTATATCCTTTAATATTTTGAGTTATTTTGGTTTTATGGTATTGAAATGGTTTTTGGTGTTATTGGTTTTCCTTTCATATGTGTTTTAGATACAGGTTCTATGAAGTTGATATGTTGGGGTCATGATAGTAGCTGGTGATTTGATATGGATTGAAGATTATTTTTAGCAGATATTTTAGCTTTTATTCATTTTTTTTCTGAGGTCGTGAGGACGCTTCCTTTCTAAGTGTGGGTATATGTTGAGTGCTAAAATGATATGTTTTTTGGGCTGATTTTTTGTTGATTTTTTTGCTGAATGGTTGTTTTTGGTGATGGATTGTTTGAATTTGAAGATGTTTTGAAGTGTTTGGAATGGTTTGAGTATGTTTGAAGGGTTTATGATGGTTTTTAATGAGGATATGTTGTTCTGTAGGGTTTTGTAATTTGTTATGTTTGGTTCTGTAAGGTCTGATTTTCTTCTATTTTCTTCCGTTTTGTTTCTGTTTTGGTAGTTGAGATAGTTGAATGAATGTTTTGAGAGATGGTTGAGGTTGTGTTAAAAGGTTTATAAAGATTGAATTGGTTTTTTTTTGTTTTTATGGTTTTTATGGTCTCTGTTGATCTTCTGTAAGGCTCTATAGCTTTTGTAGTTATATTCTTCTGTTATCCTGTTATCCTGTTGCTCTGTGGTATGTTCTGTTCATTTCTATTGAATGTTATGTTGGATGTATGGATGTTTTGGGAAGTGTTTTTGTTTTAGGAAAGGATGAATGGAAGCTCTATTCAAGCTAATTGAAGTGAAGAAGTAGTTGCTGAAGATTTACAGAAGATTACAGAAAAAGAGTGACAAAAGCCAGATCTCACAGGACACTATGATGTCTCTGGTGTCTCTTCGCATTAGACATACCTTTTGGGAGGTGTATCCAAGACCAAGAGAGGATAATTGAGTTCCATTCTTGAGTATTGTAGTGAGGCTATGATATATTATTGAGAGAGTAAGAGTATGTGAGAGAGAGAAGTGAGAGAAACTCAGTTCTATGCCTAAAAACAATGTATCTACTATGAAAGATAGAGAAAGAACTATGAAGACATTGAAGATGAATACTATGTGATTGGTTTCCATTCAAAAGTGGTGTATTCCTTTGTGTTTTTGTTTGTTATGATGGATTTTATGAAGATGTTGAAGATTATGGTTGATTCTATCAAATTCGTGAAAGATATCTACTATGATGCTGCGTGAAGATTTGCTGTTTTCCTTGTTTTGGACATCAAAAGAATAAAACAAAAGCTTGTTGATGATACAAGATAGATTTTCTTGAAGTAGAAACCCCTTTTCCTTGTTGTTCCTCTTGGGGCTCCAGATGCCAGGAGGATATTATTGGGTTGCCAGTAGGTTGGCAATGTCTCCATACCAGGGGGTTACAGCTTCAACTAGAAACAAGGAAGCATCAAGGAGGTCTGGATCATCCTGCTCCTCATCTACATTCTGCGGGATACATGATAGATGATCAGCCAGAACATGGGAGCGACCAGGTTTTGTGATTACCTCAAAGTCAAACTCCTAGAATAGAAGGAGCCATCTCATCATTCTTCCCTTCACAACTGCTTTGTTCGTTAGGAAGGACAGAGCCTCATGATCCACATAAAATTTGAAATGAGTTGATAGCAGGTAGTGGGGAAACTTCTCTAGGGCAAAAACCATTGCCAAACACTCTAGCTCTATCACTGTATAATTTCGCTCTTTGTCAGTGACCTTTCTGCTTACATAATAAATGGGTTGATCCAGCTTTGAGGATTCCTTCTAGCATAGGACTGCATCTAAGCCTTCAACTGATGCATCAGTGTGTACGTGGAACTCCTTCGTCCAATCAGGAGGTTGCAAGATGGGTGTCTCAATCAGACTCTACTTCAGGGTGTTGAACACTTCGTCAAAGTCATCAGTCCATGTAAACTTGGCATCTTTCCTCACGAGTTTATGCAAAGGGGCTGCCTTTGTCGCAAAGTGTGCAATGAATCTTCTATCATAGCCGACATGGCCAAGAAATCCCCTCAAGTGTTTGAGGTTAGTTGGTGTTGTTAAGGCTGCGATCTTCTCAATCTTTGTAGTGTCTGTTGATATCCTTGTGTTAGATTTCATGGAAGCAGGAAGGAGAGCAACACGGAGTGAAGCAACATGCTTTCTCTCTCTATTCTTCTTCTTATTCATTTAGCACACCCATAGTGCATATACAACCTAAGGTCATAAAGACCATTCACACTAGAAGTAACACCGACTTATTTAATATACCTAACTGATCTAGCTAGACTAGCTGTGTCCACCAGCTCATGTCGGTCAAACATACATGTACGAGCTTGATATTCTAACACTCCCCCTCAAGCTCAAGACAACAAATGTACTCCAAACAGCTGTCTAAAACCACAAAACTTATCTTTACCCAAGGACTTGGTAAAGATATCCGCTACTTATTCATCAGTCTTCACATGCATAAGATCAACTCATCCTGCAAGAACCATCTCTCTGATGAAATGGTAGTGTACCTCTATGTGTTTCGTCTTGGCATGATAGACTGGATTCATAGCCAGGAGTACACTACTCAGATTGTCACATAGTAACTTCATTAGAGCATCTACCTGTATGTCCAAATCAGCCATAAGCTTGAGCAGCCATGAAATCTCGCATGTTGCCAATGCAGCACCCCTGTACTTTGCCTCAGTACTCGACAAAGCAACCGTAGGCTGCTTCTTGCTGCTCTAGCTAATCATGCCGCTACCAAATCCAAATGCATATCCACTCATAGATCTACGATCATATGAGCAATCTGCCCAATCTGCATCCGTGTATCCAGTCAATATCAAGGGCTTATCTCTGACATAGAATAGCCCATACTCTACAATGGACTTAACATATCTCATAATGCGTCTAACTGCATCCAAGTGCGACTTTCTAGGCTTCTGCATAAACTAGCTAATGAGCCCTATAGCATAGCTCAAGTCAGGCCTAGTTATGGTCAAGTAAATCAAACTGCCAACCATCTGCCTGTACATAGTCACATCCTCTACTTCAGCCCCAGTGTTCATGTCTAGCTTGACATTCTGATCAAGAGGTGTATCCAGCGGTTTGCATTCAACCATGCCATACTTCTTCAGCATCTCTATGGCATAGTGCTTCTGCATCAGCCAAACCCATTATCAGTTGGAATTACCTCAATGCCTAAGAAATATTTCAGTTCTCCCAGGTCTTTCATGTCAAATTCAGATTTCAGCATCTTCATTACATGTTGTATGCCCAAGTCTTCATCACCAGTGATTATCAAATCATCAACGTATATGACCAGCACTACTAAACCACTGTCAGTCTTCTTTGTAAATAGGCTATGATCAGCCCTGCCAATAGCAAAACCCAATCTCTACAAGTAGTTACTGATCCTAGCATGCCAAGCTCTCGGAGCCTGTTTCAGCCAGTACAATGTCTTTTTCAGCCTGCATACATAATGCTAAAAATGAGGGTGAACATACCCTTCTGGCTGAACCATATAGACATCCTCTGCTAGGTCACCGTTAAGAAATGCATTCTTAACATCCATCTGCTGCAATTTCCAGCCTTTAGCAGCAGCCAAGGCAATCACAGTGCGTATGGTTGCCATCTTGGCAACATGGCTGAATGTTTTCTCATAATCAAGTCCATACTGTTGGGCATACCCCTTTGCAACCAGCTTGGGTTTGTATCTCTCCACACTGCCATCTGACTTGCATTTGATTTTGTAGACCCATTTGCAGCCAATGGTCTTTTTCCCTTCAGGCAGTGGTACTAAATCCCATGTTTTATTTTCAGCCAAGGCATTCATTTCTTCATCCATGGCTACACACCAATTCTCATCTTTCACTGCTTCAGCATATGTACTGGGTTCTTTGACCTCCATCACTTTTGTCAATAGCCACTGTATGTCAACCTGTCAACAGGGTATCTGACCCTCTACGAGTGTCTAAGCTATGGTGCACTACTCGATTCCCCTCTCTCATGAGGCGGAATATACCTGTTCTGCCTTGTGCCAGGCGTATAGACAATTGGAATACCAAGTTCGTTGTCTAAAGTATCACCAGACTTATAGCCAGAAGTCATTCTACCAGGTGTCATCATACTAGATGCATCCTCAATAACTTTCTCTTTTCCTTTGCTGTCCAAGACATCATGTCTCCCCCTCACTGACATACCGGTGTCAGTGGACAGCGAGCTCCTCAATCTCCCTATCCATGGGGATACTATCTGGCTACGAGGTCCTGTCATAATAGTACTCTGCTGTAAATCAATTGTAGAGGCATGAGTGGAAGGAGTATCCGCTGGCACTGCAACTGGTGATACATACCAAGAACCTATCTCATCAAAGATAACATCCCTGCTTACCAAAGTCTCCCTGGTAGAGGGATCATAACATTTGTATGCCTTCTTCTCCTGCGAATATCCAATGAAAACACACTTATGTGCTTTGGGATCCAACTTCTTCCTTTTCTCATCTGGAATATGCACATAAGCAAGACAGCCAAAGACTTTCATGTGACTTACATCCGGCTTATAGCCATACAGCTTCTCAAACGGTGTCATCTCATGAATACCTGCAGTGGGAGTCCTGTTCAAAATGTATACTGCTATCATAACAGCCTCTGCCCAATAGTAAAGTGGCATATGCATTTCATTCATCATAGCCCTAGCAGCTTCCATCAGAATTCTATTCTTCCTTTCAACTACTCCGTTTTGCTGCGGAGTGTAGCTGTAGGTGAGCTGCCTACGAATGCCATTTTCAGCCAAGAAATCATCAAATTCATTTGATACATACTCCCCACCACTATCAGATCTCAAGCAAGAGATGTAGCATTCAACCTCCTTCTCAACCTGTGCTTTAAATTGCTGAAAAACAGCAAAGACCTCATCTTTTGTTTTCAATATGTAAAGCCAGGTATATCGACTGTAGTCATCAATGAAGGATACATAATATCTGGAACCTCCCATAGATACATTATGAGCTGGCCCCCAAACATCAGAGTGCACTAACTGCAATGGATGTGTACTCTGTCGTACATGCCTGACAAATGGCAATTGTGACTGCTTACCGAACTGGCAAGCCTCGCATACATGACCGATATCTAAATATTGGAACTTCAGTAACCCTGTAACCAGCTGTTTCTTTTGCATAATTTGCAGCCTTTGCAAATTGACATGCCCCACTCTCTTGTGCCATATTTCCAAATCCCTAACAGTGCCAGAACCATGGGCAAACACAGCTGAATTCACCTTTGGCAAAGAAGCATCAAGAGTAAACATTCTGCCATTCCTGTGACCACGAGCTATCAACTTGCAGCCATTTCCAAATTCTTTAATAAAGCAGCCATGCTTATTGAATCTAACCTGCAAGTTTTGATCCGTCATCTGACCACCAACAGATAACAAGTTCTTCGTAATTGAAGGGACATGCAATACATCATGCAAATTTTTCTTTATGCCATTATGGACCACAAGAGGCACTTTGCCTTTATTCTCAATGCTATGCTGCGTGTCATCACCTGTGCATACATAGCCATGCTTTTCAACCACCATATCCGTGAACCAATCACCGTGATGGGTCATGTGATTCGATGCCCCAAAATCAATGTACCACACTGCATCATCAGATGATTTTTCAGCAGCCTTATCTTTGACATACTGCATGGCAAACAGTCTATCACCAGAGTCATCTTCCTGACTTGACGTAGCATAATGCCCATGCTGCTTGCCCTTCTGGTTTCCCTGCTTCTTCCAGCAGTCCTTTGCAATATGCCCATACTTTCCACAGTAGTGACAATCCTTATCTTTATTTGGATTGTCTGACTAATGTTGCTGCTGCCATGAGCCTCTGCCACGGGAGTTAGATCTCCCCCTGCCTCGAAAGTTTCCACCACCTCTTGCATTTGATGACTGCTGATTGCTATTACTATAGGATGCATTCTGCTGGCCTCCTCTGCTAGATTCATAGCCTCTACCATGGCTACCACGACCACGCTTATTCGAATAAAAAACTGCATCCTTATTCTTTGAGCTTTTTGACCCTGTAGCTAAGCCAAGCTTCACCTCTTCATGAATCAATAATGCAACCAGCTCATTAAAGTCAGGCATCTCAGCCCGCACAGATACTGAAGTGTCAAAAGACTTGTACTCCGGACCCAAGCCATTTAAGGTCACTGCAACCATATCCTCATCTTCTACCTGTGAGCCAACAGATGCCAGATGATCTGCTATGATCTTAACCTCTGTGACATAATCTTGTATGGATTTGTTCTTCCTCTCCATGTTATTGAATTTCTGCTTCAGTTGTATCTTCCTTGCACTTGTAGTTGTGCCATAGTATTTGACCAATATATTCCATGCATCTGCTGGGGATTTACAGTTCATGATCTGCATCACCATAGCATCCGAGATACATAATGACAGCCAATGTAAAACTCTGCGAGCTCTTTCCGTCCAAGCTCGATGCGCTCGTCTTTGATCAGCTGTAGGATTCCTATCTAGAACTTCAGGTTCAGCCTCAACACCTGTCACTAAGTCCCAGTATCCTTTGCCTATCAAAAAGTTCTCCATGCAGAACTTCCATATTGCATAATTGTTGCTATCAAGCTTTTCTCCCACAATCTGAGCTACATTATCAGTTCTATCAGCATTTGCCATGTTGTAGACCTTGCCTGACTACTTGCAAACCAAGATCTTCTTAACAGTTCAACTTCAGCCCGAAACTGTTTATGACAGTTTTCTGCAATTAATTGTAGTAAAGAAAATAGGGTATTTCAGCCCACTGATAGTCTAAAACATCTCACACCAAGTGGCTTAACCTGTGAGTAAAGCAGTCAATGTAAATACTATGTATTCACTTCGGTTTGAACTCCTGCAACCTCACTACCAGGGTACATATATGCAGTCTGAAAACTATAATTTTGTGAGTGACCAGCAGTGATTTCAAGCCCAAAACTGAGTAGTATACATGGCATACATGTCCCAAACCTTCATAGACATCTGCTAGTACATGTAGCAATTTGAGCATAACCAATGAGGCACAAATCAGTGCATAGATAGTAGGTATAAGTATCAAGCCTTTTGCTTACAAATTGCAATTAGCAACTTCTCAGTAAACCACAGTCAGTCCAGCTCCAAAACATCCTCAAATCATGTCAGACATGAGCATTCGAGTAACTATAGGCATCCTGTCTTCATGAATCTAATTCATATATTGCATTTACTGCTTGCAACCACTGAGACAATGTCACTGCAGTAATCACCAGCCTTAGACTTCAACTTCCATGATCCCTTGATGCTCAACCCAATCCATAAACCTCCAGCATGCATATCCCATGTCATACATATGATAGATCCCAGCCAAGTGTCAAGTAATGCTTCAATGAAAGCTAATGCTTGCTGCCCACTGTTTTGAGACAGGTTTCCAGCCTGTTTACACTTCCAGATTTGAGTATTTTCTTCAAGGAACTTGAGCTCAAAGGCATGAGAACTGATACATGTCTTCTAGAGTGCTCCTAGGCTCCAATGAGGTCCATAAAGCATGTCAGAGAGCTTCAAGGCTCTTCCAAAGTATTGCATATGTTGTATATACACTGTATACAACAGTTCAGCCTTCTATCCCAGGTCCGTGTACTCTGGTTTTAGCTCATAACAGAGCTCCAACACAAGCAATGGCTTCTTGTAACCCTGAACTACCTTCCAATATATGCTCACTAGCATTTGATGATTTCTTGTACAGTGCTCATGTCAATTTTGCTTCAGCAGAAGCCATGCCTTCATCAGGCGCAAACACGCAAGTCTGCCAGGAGTGTACAACAGCACCATTTGATGATAATAATCATGATAGGGCCCACACTAATACTCAATCAAGCCTTTGAAGACTCCTCAGCAAGCTACAACTCCTCCTTCAAGCAATAGGAATCGAATGCTTCACAGTACATACCTCTGTGTGACCATTGATGGAAATGACAGTCAGTCCTCTTCCTTTTCCAGCTCTTCAGGTCACTCTTCAAGTCTTCTTCTTGAGTGCATTCCACCAGTGAGCCCATTCATGGCTATGATACCATGTTAGATTTCATGGAAGCAGGAAGGAGAGCAACATGGAGTGAAGCAACATGATTCCTCTCTCTATTCTTCTTCTTATTCATTTAGCACATCCATAGTGCATATACAACCTAAGGTCATAAAGACCATTCACACTAGAAGTAACACCGACTTATTTAATATACCTAATTGATCTAGCCACACTAGCTGTGTCCCTCATGTCGGTCAAACACACATGTATGAGCTTGATATTCTAACACCTTGTGCAAAGACAATGTGACCTAGAAGAACTTATGATGAGATACCAAAGACACATTTATCGGGGTTGAGAGAAATCCCATACTCTCGACATCTGTTAAAACACTACTTGAGGTGTCCCCAATGCTCACGAATTAGGCTATAGACACAGAAGTCATCGAGATACACCTCAATGAAATCATGTAAATGGTTCTAGAAGGCAATGATCATTACTCTTTGGAAAGTAGCAGGAGCATTACAAAGCCTAAATGACATCACTCTATAAGCATAGTTTCCCCATTCGGTTGTGAAGGTTGTTTTGGATTGGTCTTCTTCTATGATTTGGACTTGGTTATATTCGTTGAATCCATCCAAGAGGGAATAGAGCTCATGGCCTGCCATTGTGTCCAATAGTTGGTTTGTGAATGGGATAGGGAAATGATCTTTCTTCGTCTTGGAATTCAGCTTTTGAAAGTCCACACATATTCAAAGTTTGCCATTCCTCTTGGGTACTACCACAATGGGTGAAACCCATTCATTGTTAGCCACTAGATAAATGAACTCCACTTCAAGGAGAATCAATAATTTGGCCTTCACCAGAGCAGAATAATTGGGATTCATATGCCTCTATCTTTGCCTCACAGGTTTGGCATCAGGCTCTAGATCAGTGTAGTGTTGGCATACTGTGGGATCAATCCCCTTTAGATCTTTGTACGACCATGCAAACACATCTAAGTTCTCCTTTAGTAGGTATTGCAAGACCAGTAGTTCCTCTTCTGGAAGATTTAGACTCACTTTCAGGTGACGTTCAATACCATCATCATCCACAAATGTCAATGGCTTTTCACCTTCCACTTCATGGATAAATGTCCCATGGATTGCTTCTAGGTAAAGATTGGCCGACTCCTTCAAGGGAGTGGTCTCCCCTTCTGATGATACATTAGAACTAGTGTCCTCTTTTAATGGAGGCCTAGCTTGCTCTTTGGGAGGCTGAAAGGGCATCATTAAGGTTTCGAGTTTGGGTTGGGGATGAGTTACTTCTTGGCTCGAGGATTTGTCTTCTAAAGAGGCATCCAAGAACGTCACATAACAGGAACTTTCTATGTTCTGTTTGAGTTGTAGGGCTAGGGGTTGTTGGTAAGGTGCATCGTCATCATCTTCTTTAAGGAAGGGTAAATTTGGACGACAAGAGCCATTGCCAAAGGAAGGTCTATTCTTCTTAATCAATTTCTTAAAAACGCTTTGCTCATGACGTGACTCATTAATAAGTCCAAAAGGTACCATAATCATTCTATCGATAAGCGAGGGATCTTCTACTTTTGAGGCTTCAGGAAAGGAACTTCTTCCTCAACTTTGCCTTCCGTGGGTAGGATAGATCCTTCTAGCTCGCATCCATAATCTTCTTCTGCATTATCACATTCGTCCTCTTCATATTTTGTTTCTATTTCTGTGGGGACTCTTTAAGAGAAGAACAAGCTCTCTGTTCTATCTTCTACTTCTGCTTTTGCCCCTATCTTTGTGTTTGTTTTTGTCTCTGGCTCTGTCTCTGTGACTGCCATGTAATAGGGAAAACAATACATCCATGCTTCTATCTCATTGCAAAAGTGATTTTAGAAGTCAATTCAGGTTTAGGCACAGGGTATTCACCCATAGCCAAGGACTTTGCTTTCTTTGGTAGTTGGCTTACAGTGCCCACTGTTAGGGACAGTGCATTTGTTTTCTTGGGAGAGATCTATTTAAGAGCCTCTTCATCTCCTAATGTACCATCTATGACTTCATTAGAGGAGTCAGTTACAACCTTGATGGATGTGGATCCAGTGCCTTTTTGTAATCCATACAACTTCAACACCACTTTGTTGGGTCCACTTTCGAGGGTTAGGATTCCTTTGAACCAGTCCATCCTTGCTCTTGCTTCAAAAAGCCAAGGTCTTCCCAGTACCAGAGGGTAGGATGTACCATAAGAGTTTGGCTTTACTACTAGGTACATGAGCCAGTAATCTCTTCCAACCACTGTAGTCTTCACATATGGGATAATGCCCAAAGGTTTGATTCTACTCTGATCTACTAGTCGAATGAGCCATTGAGTTGGTTGCATACCTTGGAGCCCTAGATCCTTCATTGTCACATTCGACATTATGTTCACTGATGAGCATCCATCAATCAATGCATTTGCAATAAAGCAACCTTCAATCCACATGCGGGTCTCTGGGGTATCAGGATCTAGGAAGATGCTAGGCACATCCACTTTCTTTACAGGCTCTGAAGCTTTGTTGGACTTTGTTGTTGTTGGGGGAGCAATGCTTAGGCCACATCTTCTTGTCAAGTTACTTTTGAATCTTTTTCGGCAACTAGGATATAGCATTAGTAACTGTCAGAATGTTAGGTTTGGTTTAAAGGTGTTTAGGTCTTTGACCAGGTCATATTCTTTGATAGAATCCACAAGCTTTTCCAATCGGCTACTGGGAAATGAGGCCACACCCACTTTTATCTTCCCTTTTTCTTCTAGGAGTGGCAACATCTGTGCTTCTTCTTCATGAGGAGGTACTTCTACATCCTCTATTTCTTGGACCTCTGGTCATGTCTCTGCAACTATCTCTGTAGCTCTCTGTCGCTCTGTAGCGCTCTATACTTCATTGTTCTGGACTGCATTGTTCTGATTTTCCCAAGGAAGATTGAACTTCACAGTCTTGGCAAAAGGAACAGTCTCTTTTGGAATCATAGGTTCTCCTTTCTTTGCCCGCGTTATGGTCGCTACTTCCAATTCCACCAAATTGGAATTTGGTTCTTGGGTCTTTCAGAAGTAGATTTCACAGAAGTTGGACTTGGACAATATTTTGCAGTGTGGCCTTCTCTTTTGCATCGACTACATAAGGGCTTGTAATCCACAGACCTTCTAGGGTTTGGACAATTTGGTGAGATATGACCCTTTTCTCCACATCTATAACACTCCACCTCTAATCTCTGACCACCGCCAGACTATCATCCCTTGTAACTTTGAGAGGGAAACCTCAATGGACCAAAATTAGGACCAAACTCCCTAAGGTTTGTTCCAATGTCATGCGTTCTCATTTTGGATTCCAGCAAGTTGAATCTTGTGTCTTCATCTTTCTTTTTTCGTTCGTGTATCTGTTTTAGAGATCAGATTTCCTCTATATGGTTCTTCCTCAAACAATACAAATAGAAGGCTCTAGGAATGGTTGGTTTTTGGGTACATTCAATGACTAAATGTCCCACTTGATGGCACTTTCCACACCATCTATTAGAACACATCACATCTCTCCCACCTCCCACAGGAGTGGATATATTGGCGGTATTCACCTTCAGCGTCTGTAGTTACTCTGTAATCACATCCATACTTGCCACTGAATTGGACAGGTAGTCCTTCAAATTTTCACCTCTCCCCTAAAGTACTTGTAGTAGGGTTTTGGGAAGCTTCTGTAATTACTGTATACATTGGTTGGGTTGATCCAAGAGGTCCTCTGTTATGGTTCTGATTCAGAGCTCCTACTGAGACTTGGGGTTGTTGATTCTAGTGGGTAGGATTTCACTGTTGTTGAGTCACCATTGGTGGAGGAACTATTTGAGACCATTGATGTCGTGGTTGAACCATCATTTGAGGCATTGTCATTTGCGGCCACTATGGATTAGGTGCATTGTATTGCATCACTATTTGCATCTAGGGGTAAGGGTAGGGAACCATCCTTGGGACTGCATTTGGTGGGTATACCATTCATGGCATGGGAAGAGGTAAGAATCCTCTTCTTGAGGTCATTAACAACCTTGATTCAACTTCATCATACAGTCTTGCACCTTCCACTGTAGCTTGTAGATTAACTGGTCTTCTCAATTCCACGAACTTGCGAACTTCTAGTTGTAGGCCTTTGAGGAACACTCCTTTTTGGATGCCTTCATCCAAATGATGATTGGTCCATCACTTCAGAATGGATTCCATTCGCGAGACATAAGCTTCTACTCTTTCTCCAGAGGATTGACTTAGGTTTATGAACTCCTCTCACATCCGCTCTTCAAAACCTTCATGCCAAAATTTAGTGAGGAAGGCTAACTTTAGGTCGTCCCATGTGCCAAAAGTTCGTCTTGCTTGTCTCTCATACCACTGAAACAGTGCACCTTTGAAAGTGGCGGGGAATGTTGCTAACCAATGCTCAGGGGTTCTGACATTGTTAGCCACACATGCTACCATAAACTCTGCTACATGAAGATCATGATCTTCATTGTAGTCTCCCTTAAAAATTGGCAATGGGACTACATTCATCAATATTCCTAGGACGAATCTGACTAGGAAGGGGACCTAGAGTCGCCATGGGGACTTTTGTGAAGAATTCTTTTAAGGCGTCAAAGGAGGCTTTTGCTGCAAGCTCATTCTCGAACTTGATTTTTGCCTTATCTCTTCTTACATACCTCTGGACTTGTTCTAGTGCTTACATCTTGATTGCGTCATTCATCAGGGGGTTGGCTCTAGCCAGTTGGTCTGTAATCAACATAATAGAATCGGAGGGGGCTTCAATCTCTATAGAAGCCGCTTGCCAACATCTCTTCTACTTCCTTCTATTCTACGCCTCTGAATTCAGCTTTCAAACCACTATAAAGAGGGAGATATTCTATTTTGAAGGTATCAAAACTCATTCTTTTGAGGATCGTTGTTGTGCCATCATCATAGTAATGCCAGCTTTTGATGGTTTGAATAGGGTATGTTGTAAAGAAAACTCTATCTACCAACTTCTAGTGGGTTGCTAATTGAACAAACAGGAGATTGTTGTATGTGCACCATGCATCCCACGTGTCCTGCTGTTGAACATCTATGAACAAATTCCAACTCTATTCTTTCTTATTTTCGTGAACCTCCACTAACCACAACTCATGAAGCTTCTTCACGATCTCCCACTTGATGATGTCTGAAAACTTCTCAATAAATGCCAAATCTTCCATAGATGGTCATTCTCTCTATTTCTACACTTCAGTCCAGTCTTCTCTTGAGTCTTCAGCAGCTCCTTCTTTGACTTTCGTGAACTCTTTTGAACTTACATTCACCTCTTTCCAAGGCTAGAAAAATTTCCCAAAGTCACACATACATTCCATAGAACACTTACAGATGATCTACAGAACATAATAGAAACAAAACAAGAACAGATGCTCTATAGAAGCTCAACAGAAAGTTTATAGAAGGTCAATAGAAAGCATCAGAAACACATAACTCATACTAAAACCATTACAAACTATTAAAAAAACCATTCAATGAGATTTCAAACATTCTCAAATTTCATCAATCATCAATCCATGCTTCATATAGAAGAAAAATAGAACAAAACAAAACCTAAATAGAACCAATCACAACCTCAATATAACCTATTAGAACATCACAAAGCCTCATATTTCTATTGAAAATCATCATGAGGTTCCAAAACATAATCAGTATCATTCAAAACACTCTCAAACACTTCCAAAACAACAAGTCATCACTCAAAATCCATAAAAAACAACCATTCAGCCTTCAAAAATAACAAAAATCAACCAAAAAATCTAGTCAATTCAACATTCATCACTTTAGCTTGGAACAAAGGATATAAAGTAGCTTGACATTGAAGAGTAGCCAAGTCTATAGCTGACAAAGATGGCACTAATGGTAAACTAGGACTTGAAGGAATGGATCGTAGTTGAGCCACTTGTTCTTTTAGTTCCTCAATCTTGGTATTTTGATGCTCAACAATACAATTGGTTGATTTTAACTCCACTCTTTGGGTAGCAATCAAGGCTTTAAGCTCTTGGGTATTTTGAAAAAGATGACCCTTATCCTCATTGGCAGTAGCTCCTTGAGCTTTTGCTTCAGTCAACTGAGCTTGTAAAGAGGAGATTTTACTTTTTGGGCTTCCATTGACTTATTCTATGACTCCATTTTCTTGAAAAGATTGGAAAGAGTGTCCTTAGATTAGGCAAGCTTAGTGGTAACCTTATATAACTCCTTGGAGTGTTGCATTTCCTCATGAAAAGAAGAGTACATCTATTGAACACAAGCTGGAACTGAGATCTCTATAGAACTCTGGATATCCTTACAATGGAAAGGTATATTGCCTCCTGAGACTAGGTGATGTAGAGAAGGAATTGGTATGTCCAAACTACCATCTCTATATGCCCTAAATAAAATTTGAGCTGTGAGAGGCATGGAGGAAGGGTACTACTTGATGTAGCAGGAATTGGCACTGGAAGAACGGACACAGGAAATATTTTTGCTAGTTGCTTTAAGCACTTCCTCTGAGAACGACCACAAGAGGATGGGAGTCATGATCTTTAGGAATAGGCTCAGAATCCTCAACACAAGGAGGGGGGACCACTAGAGGATTTTTAGGAGGTGGTGGAATTTCTTTGGCAAGGGTAGAGTATGTTAGGAAAACATATAAATAAGAGCCATATGTGACATTAGTTATATTATCTCTAGTCACACTGATGAAATGTTGATCCATTTTAGCTACCAGGAGATAGGAACTCTAGTCAATGGTTATGCCCTTGAGCACCATTCTAGAAGCAGTGAAGAATTTCTTAGACATATAATTGAATAGAGTCTTGGCAGGCATAAATCTATCCTGAAGGAATTGACATAGTTGTTTCCAAAAATGATAAAAAAACATAGAGACACAATCCTTAGAGATAGTAATAACTTGTTTGGCGTCCAATAATTTTTTGGTTTGGGCTTTAGAATATCAACATTGGAAAAGAGCTGCTAGGCTGCTGGAAAGGATTTCCCATGATAGGGAAGAGACAAGTCTTTCCCTAATCCTTGAGGTGTCATCAGAACAATGTTACCTTGAGCAGAGCCAGACTACTTGCTGTAAAAGGTTAAAATTTTGTCACATAGGGTGGGATCATCGGGAATAAGTGGAAATAAGAGAGCCAAAAAGTGGGAGAGTCCGGCCTTAGTAATAAGGTCCGATGTCCTCAGTTGAGAATAATCTCGACTCACTAACATAGAACATAATAGATAGGAGGAGTTCGGGGTGCCATTCAGATAGAAAAGCCAAAACACACACCACAAAGAGACACAAAGAGGCCTGTAAAATAAGAGAAAAAAGAACCATTAAGATCTTAACAAAGGATCATTTCATCCACAACATAGAAGACCACCCCAAGCAAACCATATCCTAGAAAAAAATTTGGCATGACCTATCCACATGTGCATTCGATGGCTTTCTGAAATCCAATAATTAGGCACCCTGATCCCCATATCAAGCAAAAAACAGTATTCCAAACCACATCAACGTGACCAGCAAAATAAAAGAAATACCACAAACTACACCACTCTTAACACAATTGAACCACGACTACTGTCAACATGGATTGAGTAATCAACTACGGCTCCCTCTTTCCCACATATCACGTTCATTAATTAGAGGAGAGATATGTAGTGATATAGATTTAGGCTTAATGGAAGGTTGATTTGATCAATTATTAACAATGGATGAAGTATTATTAGGTGATTAACCTTAAAACTAAAAATTGCGATTCGTTTTATATTTTAAGAAAAATTATTATGTTTTATGGTGCTTTAAACGAACCCAGATTTTGATCCTGACTCCATGTATCTCCAAATGCATGTTCACTTTTTTACCAATTTATTGCGTGTGTAGTGCTTTTTTGTTAACACATGCAAGAGTGACGGCCGATTGGTTCATTTTATTACCAATTAAAAATGGTGTGTGTTTAGCGCATGAAATGTGTGCAATGTGAATATTAGGTTGATTTTATTTTATTTAAACTGGTATGTGTGGAGTGCAAATGCACGTGGAAGAACTGATCAATGTGGGTTCCTTTTAACCATTAAATATGGTTGGGTGTAGTAAAAAGAAAATAGTAATTTTAATACCTATAGGGTGTGTGAATGTATCCTAATCTGAATTGGCACGCAAAAACTTGATGAGTGAAGAGAAAACCAATCACGAAGCAATCCAAAAGATAATCCCACCGAGCTGAAAATTTACAACATGAGGGGAAAAAATACAAAAAATACCACATGTATTTTTAAATATTTTTTGGTTTTATTTAAAAATTTTATAGATATTTTTTTCTAAGTTTTATTTAATTTGTATTGGATTTTTGGATTTTATGTGAGTGCAACAAAAATATTTGTGAATCTTCAAAAAAATTTATGTTTTTTTAAAATTTTATTTGAAATTTTATTTGTTTTTAAAAGATTTATTTATGTTTTTGGTATTTTTAACAATTTAAAATGGCAAAAAATGCATATATCGGGATCTGTGACAATGCATGTGAATAAAGCAACACCTCGACATGGCTGAGACCCCACGTGTGTCCTTGTGCGTGAACGACACTGATGTCCATGACAAATTCGGCATGCAATTGACGACGAAGAGGAACGGTGGCACCAAGACCCGAAAACCAATCGTAGCAAGGTGCGTGCCCAGGGGTGGACTGGAGGTAGAATGGGAAGTGTGTTGTAGGTATGAGGTGGGAAAGAAAAAAGTTCAGGGGGCTTGACGCGGGTGGGAGAAAAAGGGTGGTTGTATGGTGGGAATGGGAGTCACAGAAAAAAATTGTGGTGGGTAGGGGGGGTGAATGGGAGGGGGGTAGGGGGTGAATGGGGGCTTAGCTGGGGGAAAGGAGGGGTGGGTAGGAGGTCACATAGGGAGGGGAGGGATACAATGGTTAGGGGTCAATGGGTAGGGCTTGGGGGGGGGGGGGGGGGTTAAAGGGGTAGGGGTAGGATGGGTTTAAAAAAGGGGGGGTGGGGTCAAATGGGGTGTAGGGGGTAGGGTTCAATGGGGTGTAGGAGGGTAGGGTTAAATGGAGTGAAGGAGGGTAATTAATGGGGGGGAGGTAAAAGGGGGGATGGGTAGGGTAGGCAAATGGTGGGTGGGTTTGTAAGGGCTTTGTAGCTATACCATGGTGTTATTACTAGAAACACCTATATAGGGAGTAGTAGTGACTTTGAGCCCTACTTGGTTTCCACTCTACATGTGATTCCCTATATCCAGTGGTGAACCCTCTCATGTGCGGCGTCACGAGGGTATAGTCCTAGGATGTACCTATGTTATATCGTTTCTTTGATTGAATAATACAAGAGTATACCTTGCTCTCAGATATCATGTTACCTCTTTGTGCCGTGTTGAGTAATGAGTGCAGGTGCATCACACTTGGTATTAGAGCAACTCTTGCTAGGAGTGAAGGAGTGCTCACGGAAGCAGGAGAAAAGGATCTAGTGCCCCAAAGAGAATGAGCCGAAATGACCCACGTCGTGTTGCCTCGCATTGCGATGCCCTATGGCGCATCGACCCTTGTCGCATCTTCCCACATCGCGTTGACCCTCGTCATGATGACCCCCGTCACTTGATCTCATCGTGTCGACCCACATCGCGTTGACCTCGGCATGATGCCCCAGCATGGCGACCCTGACACCAACCATCTAAAGATGTGACATGGCTTCCCCGTGGCACAACCACCACCCTAAAGGCGAAACGCAGCTTCCCCGCATCGACAACCCCACCGACCACATGGAGGACAACAGAGAGAATGTACCCATCCCAACAATGGAAGAGAGGAAGATGACTAGAGGGCAAGAATGGAGAGTAGCCCAAGAGGAGGAGGTAACCAGATTGGAGAGATAGTTGGAGGGCATGTCAGTCATGCAAGAGTCAATTTGGAGGAACATGTAGATGAAGGAAGAGGAAGAGAAAAGGAGAAGAAAATTAGAAGTGGAGTAGGGCTATAGAGAATGGTGTTACAACAACAAGAAGATGAGAAAAAGCAGAAAGTATAAGAGGAGATGGATAGATTAGGGAGATAGGAGACTTCTAGGAGGGCACAAGATACAAGAAAAGACAAGAAGGTAGTAAAAGTAGGACAAGAAGAAGAACAAGAAGCACATCCATAGAGAAGAGGAAGATAGTGATAGCTCAGAAGATGACTATGGCAAATCCAAGATGCCCCAACCCGCCAAGTACAAAGGAGAGAGAGATGGGCTAATTCTAAAGAAGTGGATTGCAGAGGTGGAGAAATACTTGAAATATGCCAGGATCATTGAAGATAGGAAAGCAGAGGTGACAGCCATCTACTAGGAGGAGGATGCGGCTAGTTGGTACCTGCTGGAACAAGAGCAAGGACACACCATCTTTTCATGGGAAGAACTCCAAGAAGAACTCAAAGATTACTTCATTTCAAAGATGGAAAAAATTCAAAGTCGGAGACGAATGTAGAAACCTCAAGCAAATGCAAGGGAAGATGGAGTACATAGGAAAATCATTTTGCAAAACTACCCAACATGGATACTGACACCAGATTGCATGGATTCTTATTTGGGATGTAAGAATGGGCTAGAAGAGACATAGAGAGGGATGAGCCAACCAGTTTAGCTGAGGCCATGAGAATGGGTGAACGACTAGTGGATTTGGAAGGCAGGAGGACGGCCCAAGGGAGCCGCCCAGGGGAACCAGAATAGATTCAACAACAACTCATGGATCCCGAGACCCAATGCTCCTAGAGGCCAATTCATAGAGACGCGGAGCCAGACTACCAGTATAACACTAGCCGCGTCACAATCTGCATTAGTACCAAGAGGAGCAAGTGGTAGATGGGGGACCAATCACTACAGGCCAACTCCAAGTGCGTCATATGGTCCCACTAGATCAAACACATCATGGTGGAGACCCCTAGGCCCAACCACAGGGATTAGATGTTTCAAATGTGGACGACCACACTATCAAAATAGATGCCCACCCAGTGGAAGACATAGAATCATCAAGCGGGTCAAGGGTGAACGCCACTAGTGCATATGGAGGAGAGGAACCACAACCCCCGCACATCCAAGAAATTCCCAATGGAAGTGAGGAAAGCATGGACCACCCAAGGGTGGGGACAGTCAGTACACGACCCCATTGTTAAGAAGAAGAATGGGGGGCTTAGACTATGTGTAGATTATATGGCCCTTAATAAAATCACCATAAAAAACAAATATCCCATGCCCCTGGTGGAGGACCTCTTAGATAGGCTACACGGAGCCAAGTACTTTAGCCGCATAGACCTTAGGTTAGGCTACCACTAGATTCGCATAGCAAAAGAAGATATCCCAAAAACAGCTTTCTGCACCAGATATGGTAGTTTTAAATGGTAAGTCTTAGGATTCGGGCTAAGCAATGGCCCAGACACACTTTGTGGCCTCATGGATGGAGTCTTTAGACCCAAGATGATAGACATATTTGTCATTATCTACATTGATGATCTACTAGTCTATAGCAAAACCTTAGAAGAACACAAGCAACACTTACGGTTAGTTTTTGAGAAGTTGCGGCAACATAAGCTATATGCCAAAGCAGAAAAATGTGAGTTTGCAGTGAGAGAGTTAGAATTCCTAGACTTCATTGTAGGAGCATATGGTATCAAAGTGGACCCCAAGAAAGTGGAGGTTGTCCAAAAATGGGATGTAATAAAGACTGTAAGGGAAGCGAGGGAGTTCCTTGGCTTCACAATATTTTGCAAAAGGTTCATCAAGGATTATAGCCTCATCACTGCACCCCTCTCCCACCTCACCAAAGAAGACAATACTTTTACATGGGGTAATGAGCAACAGGATGCTTTTGAATAGATGAAGAAATGCATGAGTCAAACCCTTGTCTTGAAGGTCCCAAACTTCACCAAACCCTTTGAGATCTCCACAGATGCATCTGACTATGGCATTGGGAGTGTATTGGTGCAAGGTCACCCCATAGCTTATGAATCCAAGAAGTTCACAGATGCCGAAACTAGGTGGAGCACACATGAGAAGGAAATGCTTGCAATCATCCACTACTTGAGAAAACGTAGACACTATGTTCGAGATAAGAACATAGTAGTATTCACCGACAACATCTCCCTCAAATACTTCCAATCCCAACCTAAGCTATTGGCCAAACAAGCTCACTGGTTAGACTTCCTAGCCGAATTTGACTTGGAGATAAAACACAAGCCTGGCTCCATCAACAAGATAGCAGATGCCTTGAGCCGGAAAGCTGACTTGAAAGCCGTTAGTGTGGTCAGTAGCAACTTCATGGAGCTGGTGAAGGAAGCCTTGGAGTAGGACCAAGACATGCACAAAATTATACAAGATGTGGAAGCTGACAAGACACCGCATGGAATGTACACCCTTGAGGAGGGAATCCTATTTGTAGGAAAGAGATTGTATATTCTGAACAATGTGGAGCTGAAGAAACTCATCTTACATGAAATACATGATGGAAAGCTAGGAGGACACAAAGGACAGAGCAAGACACTAGAAGCCCTTAGGAAGCAGTTCTTTTGGCCCAACATGAAAGAAGAAGTAATTGACTACATCAAGACATGTCCTACTTGCCAACTTGTCAAGGCACCATGCTCTAAGCTAGTCGGCTTGCTTCAACTATGCCAATAGCTAGCCGCCCATGGGATGTAATTAGCATGGATTTCATTGTGGAACTCCCCAAATCCCATGGATACACCATCATTTTTGTAGTGGTGGACTACTTCTCCGAACAAGCCCACTTCATCCCTGCCAAACTACCAGTGAATGCTAAGGAGGTAGCCTGCCTCTTCTTTACTCATGTATTCAAGTTGCACGGCTTATCCTTAGCAATAGTGTCAATAAGAGATGGAAGATTCATGAGTGACATGTGGAAGGAACTATTTAAGACCTTGGAAACACAGTTGCGATTCTCATCATCCTTCCACCCTGAGATAGATGGGAAAATAGAAAGAGTCAACCAAGGTATTGAAGACTATCTCACGAGTTATGGTGGACCAGAAGGATTGGGCCTTATACCTCGATGTGTTGGAATTCCACTACAACATTGTGGGAGCTTTCACTCAACCGCCAAGACCCACTGACCGCTTATTGTTTCAAGCGTTCCAAGCGAGCTCTAATGGCTATCTCTCACCTAGCCGACGTGCCGTCGATCTTATGAGTGTAGTGAGCTTACCTTGGTGCCGATACGAGTTGCCTCCTCTCTCACACACCTCGATAGCTCCACGATCCTAGATGCGAGCTCAAGAATCCTCAAGCCTCCTCCATCTCCAAGATCCATCCTCCATAGCTGCGCATGCAAGTAAAGAGAAGAGAAGAGAAGAAGAAGAGGGGAGGAGATGGTGAAGAGCTTCACCCTCTTGATCCCTCACTCTCACACACTCACTCCCTCACACTCTCACACTCCCTCTCTCAAGAGCATACACAAGCAAGAAGGTGAGGGGAAGAGAAGAAGAAGAAGAAGACTCTTATTAGCCACACACCAAAGAATGAGCTCTCATTCACTTTTTGAACTTTATATATACAAACCCTAAAATCCCATGGGCACCCATCCCTTTTTTACATGACCGGCCCTTGTGGCAAGGTCTTTTTTACATTTCCCTCTTCTAGCCTTATGCCTCTAGTCTACACCCGTCTAGTATTTTACAATTGTCACAGGAGGGGGCCTGGCGCTTTTTTACAAGAATTTTCCGAGTTTTTTGAGGCGCCCTTCATTTAAAATTGCGATTTTTACCCCGGCTTAGCTTTGGAGGTTTCATGTGTGTCTTTGCTCTTTTTCCATGTTTTTTATGCTTTTTCCTTCCTTTTTCCACCGTCTCGACTTGGGGTTAACAAACATCTCTATCCACTCTGCCACAGGTTACACACCCTCTGAATTGGCCATATGAAAAGAAGTCATTACACCCCTTGCCTTAGCATCTGGAGCGGCCAAAGCTGAAGATCAAGATACAGAGGAAATCTTGAAGAAATGGAGAGGCTAGAATGTAGCAGCCAAGCAGAGCCTTGAACAAAGAAAAATCACCATGATAGAGCAAGCCAATAAAAAGAGAAAAGCCGTACTCTTCACTAAGCGGCATGGTCCTAGTCAGCTCTAAGAATATGTCACTGCCAATTAACATGAGCCCTAAGTTCAATCACCGCTACTATGGACCCTACCGCATCACTCAAGTCTTGAATGAAGTCGCCTACAGACTTGACCTGCCAGAAAGTATCTATGTTCATAATGCTTTTCATGATCGTCTTCTGCGCAGGTTCTACCCCGAAAACCAATGGAGGCACCACGTACCAATGCTCCATTCCAACGGCCCCTTCGAAGAAGAAGCATTCCTCCCACGCCAGGAACAAAAAGGATACCCTGAGTATCTCATCAAGTGGCACGGGTGTCCTCTCAAGGAAGCTGCTTGGATTTCGCAAGTGGAGGTGTGCGAACGTGGCAAGGACGTCTTCACCATCTGACTCAAGGAGAACCCCACCAATCCTTCCAACACCTCTTGAACCTTCACCAACAAACGGTCCTAAAATCATAGGCCAATAATGCCTCCACTCCTCAAATGTACTTGAGCCGAGGGTGGACTTGCATGGTAACCCAAATAATAAACCCAAATAGCTCCTCCCCAGTCTAGATGGGCAAGCATTGATCAACTTGCTAGAAAAAGCTATGTTAAGATCCCCAAGTCCTAATGCAGTAGACACTGACTAGTCTGATAGCGTAGATTGTATTAAGGCCCCGCAAATGTCTCACCAAAGGTCCTAGACCAAGCTTGTTGGCAAAAATTTGTGTTAAGACCCTGGATGAGTCAAAATAAATGCTACCCTTAGATTGCTAAGGACAACAATCCAGCAATAGAGGTGAGTGTAAGGGCTTTGTAGCTATACCATGGTGTTCTGGAAATACCTATATAGGGAATAGAAATGACTCTGAGCCCTGCTTGGTTTCCACTCTATGTATGATTCCCAATACCCAGTGTTGAACTCTCTCATGTGTGGCGTCATGAGGGTGTAGTCCTGGGATGTGCCTATGTTGTATTATTTCTTTGATTGAATAATACAAGAGTATACCTTGCTCTCACATATCAGGTTACCTTTTTGTGTCGTGTTGAGTGAGTAATGAGTACAGGTGCATCACAGGGTTGGGGGGTTTCAAAAAAGAGTGCCGGGCCACCAATGGTAGTAGTTGAGGGGGTGTTGGCAGGCGGCCGCAATTACAGGTGGGGACGTGCGGTGTTGGAATAGGTGGCATAGGCGATGTGACGAGGAAATGCGAGGGCGTGGGAGAGGTTGCACAGTGTGGCCAAGCTGACAAGGGTGGCCGTTGGGGGTGGCTGCAATGACGATGGAAATAACAGTTGGGCGTGTGACCAACAGGAGGGCAGTGCATGGTGGGTGAATGGGCAGAACGGGCGAAGATGTAAGTAGTGTCGACTGGTACGAAAACAAGTGAGGCGGTTGCTGGTGCAGCGGTCGGCTACTGTGCGCATTGGCATGTTGACGAGCAGGATGACAGAGAGGTTGACAATGAGGCTGATGGTGATGGATTTCTCTTGCCCTGCTGCTGCTGGCTTTGCCTCACCGAGAGCCGAATGGCCACAGCATGACTAGCTCAGAGAAGGCCAGAAGCTCCATGCCCCAAACCCCCAACCGCCTCAAAAAATTAGGACCATTTATCGATTTGTGCGTATCATCATTGCACAAGGGCCATGCTAATCATCTAGCAGCATGCATGGCAGGTGGTGCGGTGACTGCAGGTTGGCAACTGGCCGACAGCGCCTAGACGGGCAAGGCAGAGAAGAGGAGGAAGCGACCCTAGAGGATGAGGGAGAGGAGGAAGGGGAAGAGAAGGGAGAAGGAGAAGAGCAGTAGCGGAAGGGAGAAGGGAAGAAGAAGAGGAGAGATGGAGAAGTAGGAGAGAGAGAGAGTGGGAAGAGAGAGAAGGAGGTAGGGAGAGGAGACGTGCTAGGCAGAGAGAGTGGGGAGAGGAGAGAGAAGAAAGAGAAAGAAAGAAAGAAACAAGAGAGAGAGAGAGAGAGAGAGAGAGAGAGAGAGAGAGAGAGGGAATGTACATGTACTAGGGGGAATCGTGGTGGTTGTGTTTTTTTCAAATAAATTGGAAAATGTTTATTTTTTTAAAATTAAGTAATTAAAAAAACAAGTGATGGTCAATCCCTTCTGGTCTCGTGTGTTGTGCACGGACGGAGAAATTTTTTTAATGACACCGAGAGCAGATGGAGGTGAGAGGCATCAACAGTATGCACGTGACATGTTAGCCCCGACGGCACGCATCTTAGGTGAAAAACAGGCATTCGCATGGGTACGAGAGAAAAATTGAAATAAAAATATACGAAAAAAATAATTAGGAAAGATCTGGGCATCGAAAGAATATGCGGGAAAAAGAAATAATGGGTAGGGCAATAAGGGGAACAGAGGAGATCACTTGGACGACACATTTAATGGCCAAGACAATGGTAAAAATAGAAAAAATACACATGAAAATGGATTAAAAAATTAATGACGAAAATTCCGTTGGCCAAAATGAAAGGTCGCAAAAATGAAAAATGGCCAGGTTGAGAGGACGGACAGTTTCATCAAGTTAAAACACAAATCCGAGGAGAAATAGGGACATTCACATGGAAAAAATAATAAAAACACACACAAAAGTCAAAACAAAAATTAATTTGAGACAATCCATCAGTCGAAACAGGGGAAAAGAAAGGAGAAATATTAGGGGAGTGTAGGGTTGTTAGGTTAGAATGTGATTTCAGTGTAAGAAATGCATGCTTGTATGGAAAAAGATAAAAAATATGTAGAAAAGCACAAGTAAAAATTAATAACAAAAATTTGTGGGCTAAAATGAGGGTGAGGAAAACGAAAAAATGTTTGGTGGAACCAGCAACTCAAAGTTAACCAAGTAGGATGCCATTCCAATGTGAAAATAGCATGTTCACATGGAAAATATCAAAAATCGTGTAAGAATAAACTCACAAACAAACAAAAATAAATAACAACAGATTCATGGAGTGAAAAAATAGACTTTAAAAAGGAAGAGTGTGTGAGAGAAGGGGAAGATTAGGGCTATCATATCAGATTGTAGTTTTGATGCGAGAAAGGTACATTTGGATGGAAACACATCTAATCCGTATAAAAGTCTTCAAAAATTAATAATTGATAAAACATTGCTCAAAATAAAGGGTACTAAAAGCGAAAAAGTGGCCAATTTAAAGAGATGAACAAGGTTGTAAGGTCAAATTCCAAATTTGGTGAATATAGGATGTGTTTCCATAGAAGATTAGCAAAATAATTTAAAAAACGCTAAAGGGAAAGGAAAGATCTTGAGAACGGGGTAGAATAGGATGGGTGGGTGAGGAAGGAATATCAATAGGGCATAAATAAAATATGATATCGGTGAAGGATCAAATAGCAATGTGTTCATGAATATACACAAACAAGACGCATAAGGATGCATCCCCATACTTAAAATGTGAATAGATTGGGTTGACTAATTAGCAAGGGCCTAGCACTTGACCATGATCTCCACACTTGCATCCCCACACTTAATACATGTCACACATGTAAATAAATACAATAGGTAGGGTTAGAAACACTTGGCCCATTTAGTTGGTCGATGTGGACAGTCATTGATGCGTTGAGTTGGAGGCATTTGCAAGAAGTACCACGGCTTGCCACGACACACATTCAACATCGCAGGGACCATGCAACAATACCTACGGAGATAGCATTGTTGATGAAAAATTGGTAAGTATTAGTGATGAGGAATATAACACTCAGCTCAACAGGTGCTCATATAAGAATGATAGATTAGTCACTTGCCCCACGGCTCACATCACTTAGAGGGGGAGAAAGAAGGACCTATATCTGGCACCCAATTGAGAAATTGATAAGGAAAATGATGTAGAGGAAGTATGCCAATGGGTGCAAGCGATGGTATATCTAGCATAGGTGCAAGAAGGTAGGCTAGGGAGCCTTATAGTGTTATGCACAATATAGAGTGACCTATCTGATGGTGATGGTAAAAGCCCATCCTATGTGCATAGGAAAATGAAAATGTTGATTGAAGGAAAAATTAGTCATACTCAGCTCTCCTTTGTGTCACGCTTTGTAGATGAATATAGGAGGGGAACCCTATTCTTGACACCCATGGATGTAATCCTCACTGCCACTTGTGTAAAGATTGTATGCCTTGTGTGCAAATGATGGTGTAGGAGTGCATCCCACCCTCCTATACACTGGCATATGTGCAAGAAAGAAGGCTGGGGAGCCTTATAGTACCATGCATAGGAATAGATCGTGCTTTGTGCATTGAGAGGCCCAACCCATGCATGCAAGACTCCATTCACACATGTCACCTCTCATTTGGATTTAAAGGGCAAGCACTAGTCACTCACCCCATCCTCTATGTTACACTCGTCAGAGAAATAGAAGGTAGCTCATACTCACATCCTCATTTGGTTAGGATACAAGCTCACATCACTTAAGGGGTTGTCGATGAGGATTAGTTGGACTGGTTAATGATGTTGAACAATGTATGTTGTGGAAGAGGCATACCCAAGGAGGTTGCCAGCAAACCAAGGACTTGTGGATAGAGGAGGTTACATTTGTTGGAGGAGTCAGATGCTTTGTAGAGTCACAGGACACAATGCACCAAGGGAGGCGGCTTCAAAAGTGTATCATGGAAATTTCAATGGAGAAATCAGCTAGTTTGGATTGTGGGGTGTTGCAAATTTTTCCAGAGCTAGCTTCCCACCCAAGGGTATTTTCCACCTTTCTTGGAACAAGCCCTGTTATGACAATGAATTTCTTCATTTTCTCCCATTATAGTTTTGTGTTTTTGTGTTTTTGCTTTTGTTTTTTTTTCCTTTTTGTTTTCTTTACCTTACTCATGAGGGTGTTTCCACCTTTTCTCCAAGAGTGGTCGGCTTGACATGGATTGAAGTCCTTTTCTCTCATGACCTTTATGTTTTTTTATTTCCTTCAATTGTAGGGGATTTATTTATCAAAACCATCCATGCCATGTTGGTTGGATTGAATAAGAAGGTAACAACATAGGGGTGGGAGAGGTAGAGCTAAGGGGCCAGGAACAATCCCACCTCGTTAAAAGTAGAATGATGGCTATCAATATAGTAGTATGCAAAGCATCACCAAAATTGACGCCCAAGGGAGGAAGGGGCTGTTGACTATGATTATCAGGATCTCCAGGGAGGGAATTACTTTAGGCGATATAGCCATTGATTAGAAAGGGATCTTCAAAGGCATCGATGGCTTATACTTAGATAGCCATTGATTAGAAAGGGATCTTCAAAGGCATCGATGGCTTATACTTAGATAGAGCTATTAGGGTTGACAAGAGTACCTTGTAGGGGCCCATCCAACATTGTTGGAGCTTTCTCAGGAACTTGCCAAAGTGTGAATCATAGGAAAATCTTCTTCCTTGAACTGTTTATGCTTGATGAAGCTGTCATGGTAAGCCTTTCATTGAGCCTATGTAGCTTCCATACATTGTGAAGCCATCTGTCATATTTTGTCCAAACATTCCAGGTACAAGAGGCAGTGTTGTAGTGACTCAGCATCTCCCAAACACTCGATTATAGCCACTCGCAAAGAGAGTATCTCTAACTTGATAGAAAAGGTTGCTTCTATATGCACATCAATTGGAAAGATGTTTGTCCTCCTGTAGCAGTCTTATGGGAAGTTTTGTATGCCCAGAGGGTCTCTGTAAGTCAGTCATCCCAATCACGAAAATGTATAGCAATTGTCCTTGTCAAGATTGAGCAAAGGATATGATTGGTAAATTTAATTTGGCCATTGGCTCTGGGGTAGTAGGGATGTGGGCTTTTGATGATGTATCTTGTAAAGCTCTATTAGCTCTTCTATAATCTCACTTGAGAGGTTTGGCTTCACACCATTTCCTCACATAATTGGTACATACCAAGATGTATAAGTTCATCTTCCTTATGATCAAAGGATTGATGGGACTGATGAAGTTGATATCCCACTTCTCAAATGGCTTTAGGGGAAGAATGGGTTAGAGTGGCACAACATTGGTTTTGGTAGGCCGCACTATTTAGTACATAAACATGGCCACATTATTTCCATAGTCTCGCTTGAGAGATTTGGCTTCACACCACTTCGTCACATAATCAGTACATACCAAGATGTATCAGTTCATCTTCCTTCTGATTGGAGGATCGATGGGGCCGATGAAGTTGATACACCACTTCTCAAATGACTTTAGGGAAAGAATGGGTTAGAGTGGCACAACACTGGTTTTAATAGGCTTTCCCATTTGGTCACAAGCATCATAACATGTCATAGGCTTCTTTATGTTGTGTAGGCCACCAATAACTTGTGAGCATAGCCTTTCTACTTGTCACTTCTCTCGCAAAGTGTCCTCCACATGGCTTATCATGGCATGCTTTCAGCATTGTCTTGATATTATCTCCCACAACACATCTTCGTAACACTTCATCTTTGCCTCTCTTGTACAAAATGCCGCCTACTAGCAGAGTCTAGGGGAATGATTCCAATAGAATCTTTTTCTTCTCTCTACTAGAACAATTGATCCATAAGTTAGAACTAGCATTAAACCCTATTGTAAAGATAGTAGAAAAGGGATAATGCAGAGAGAAATAAAGAGAGAGTATGTGAGTATGTGAGAGAGAGAAAGAAATGAGCACCTATCCAATCTTGCCCAAATTGATCTTTGCAAAAGACAATAGCAAGAGTTAGTGTTTACATGAAGGTATACTGAAAAAATAGTAGAAAAGAGGAAACACAGAGAGAGAAAGAGAGAGGGAGAGAGAGATGAGCGCTTATGCAATGTCACCCAAAATGATCTCTGCAATAAAACAACAAGGGTTAGAACTAACATTATGTTGTATTGAAAAGATATTAGCAAAAAAAAAAAACTAAACAGAGATAGAGATTAACACATTTGCCTCTTGCTCCAAATAAACTCTGCAAGAAAACAACAATTAGAACCAACATCAAATTCTATTGAAAACACAACATAAAAGAGAAACAACACATAGAGAGAGGGAGAGAGAGAGAGAGAGAGAGAGAGAGAGAGAGAGAGAGAGAGAGAGAGAGAGAGAGAGAGAGAGAGAGAGAGAGAGAGAGAGAGAGAGAGAGAGAGAGAGAGAGAGAGAGAGAGAGAGAGAGAGAGAGATGAGCACCTCTGTCTCCTGCCCCAAACAACCTCTGCAATAAAACAACAATAACAGAAAGAAATGACATCAAACCCTATTAAAAAAATAGCAAACAGGAGAAAATGCAAAGAGAGATGGGCACCTATGTTCTGCCCAAAATCTGGAGCTACATTGAGAAGAAAGTGCAGAGGTAAGCAGAATGCTCAAAACCCTAATTACTCTCAACAGGGAGCTTCAATGGAGACAAAAATTCATGAGTATAGAGAAGAGAGGGAAAGTGGTTTGTTGCTCAACTTTTGGGTCAAGCTGATTTCGTGAGAGGGAAAAAAACCGAAATTGAAAATTCTCCAAAAAAGGGGAGAAATACGAGGTGAGAGAAACTCAAATTTTGTGTACTATTCATTCTCACTTTTTTTGATCCTCCATTACCCCTTTTTTTAATAGAAAACCCAAGATTTGGAGAGAGAATATTTGTCCTCCATGGATGCCAACATCTAGCCTTCCTATTGGACAAGCCAAAAGGTCCACATCTTAAACTATATTACTTTTAAGGGTCCATTTGTGAGTTCATTTTTTTCCTAATGTCATACTCTTTGATGGGATCCATGGGCTTCTCTAGTTGGCTAAGGAATGGGACAACACCCACTTTTATATTTCCCCTTTCTTCTGGTAGTGGCAATATCTACACTTCTTTTATCACTAGGGGTACTTTTGCATCCTCGATCTCTTGGACCTCTGATCTTGCTTCTTCTGTAACTGTCTTTGTATCCTTCTATGGCACTAGATTGCTCTATACTACACTGCACTATTTTGTATTGTTTTGTTTCTCTTTTGGAACATTAAACTTTGTTGTTTTGGTAGAGAGAACATTCACTTTTGCAACTATTGATTCTCTTTTTTTGGCAAGTGTTATTGTGGTAACTTCCACTTCCACCAAGTTGGAGGCAAGTTCTTGGGTCTTCTAGTATCAATGGTGTTGGCTTTCATAGGAGCTGGACTGGGACAATCTTTTGCAGTGTGGCCTTCTCCTTTTTGCATTGACTGCATAACGGTTTGTAATCCATGGATCTTCTAGGGTTTTGACAATTTTGTGAGATATGTCTCTTTTCTCCATATATGCAATACTCCACTTCTAATCTCTGGCCACCGTTGGACTCTCGTCCTCTGTAACTTTGAGAGGGGAGCCTCCTTGGGCCAAAATTAGGACCGAACTCTCTAGGTTTTGGTCCGATATCTTGGGTTGTCATCTTGGATTCTAACAAGTTGAATCTTGATTCTTTATCTTTTTTCCTTCATTCATGCATCCCTTTAGAGAGAAGATATCCTTAACAATAGGAATAGAAGGCTCTAGGGATAGTTGATTTTCGGGTATATTCAATGGATAAATGTCTTGCCTGATGGCACGTTTTGTACCATGCATTAAATCATATCACATCTCTTCTACCACTTGGGGTACTGGATATGCTCACGGTATTTAGCTTCAGTATCTGCTTTTATTATGTAATCACATCCATAAACTCTTTCTTGATGCTTGCAACTGAATTGGACAAATAGTCCTTTAAATTTTCTCCTCATGGAGTACTTGCATTAGGACCAAAGCTTCCATCGCATAAGCAAAGCGACCACGAGTCAAATCACTCCCTTGCCTGGTCTCCGCTCTATTTCAGCTCCAAAACCAAATGATAGATAGCAAAGAATAAGAGGTATGTGTTAGTTCCTTGATTTGCCCTGCCTTTGTCTACGGCACCATAACAGTACAGCAAAGCTCCAAGTGGTTGCCTAAGAGTTCAATAAGCTCTTAAAATCTCCATTATGCTTCGACATGTACTACAGGTATAGATTGCAACAATTCATACTGAAGTCCTACGTGATCAAATGGTGGCCTATGAGCCATAAGAGTACTCTATAGGAAGCTTGGAGCATGAAGACTTAAGCTCTCAGGTCCATTTTGGAAGTAGAACTCATGGGAGAGAGAGAGGATGGAGGTTTTGCCTATGGAGGTTGAAGGAAGCTTGAAACCGAAGAGAGGAAGACTGTGTCTGAAAAGCAAACCCTTCCCTCTCAAAAGTAACCCCCACTAAACTCAACCTCAACCCAAGTTACCTACATTTTATCCATCTCTCTTCATTTTTGGGCCAAAATTGAACCACGACCTACTAAAATTTACTGGAGCCCGCCATTATCCATTGGTTCATGCCAAGAATCTCCATCTTAGTCATGGTTTGTGACAGATCTTCATGTCAGACCACGGTTATGGAAGAATTAATTGCTGTGACTAAATTTTGGCCTCCTAGTTACCCTCTAACCATGTTGTGACTAAATCCACCATGAAAATGACTCTTCCCATGGATCAAAGTCCATGCTCTAATACCAATGTAATAAACTAGTTCTCACAGCAAATCAATTGATTGGAAATTCATGAAATATACAATTCTTACAAAGAAATATAAGAAATACCTCATGTTTGTAAAATAGCTATAGCCAAGGTAGCTAAGCTTGAAGTAATATTGCCATGGAAAGCTGAGAATCAAATATGTAAGCTACAACATGAATATTCATCTCATGTCAAGGTGGGACATGGTATCACCCCATATCTTGGTGGCTAAGTGGAACCCCAAGAGAAACACCAAGGAAAAGGGGATTTGACTGCAAGAAAATCTATCTTGTAACATCAACAAGCTTTTATTTCATTCTTTTGATGACCAAAACAAAGAAAACAGAAAATCTTCACGCATCATCATAGTAAATATCTCCCACAGATTTGATAGAATCAACCATAATCTTCAATATCTTCATAGAATCCATCAATAGAACAATGAACATAAAAGACTTCAATGTCTTCCTAGTTTTCTCTCTCAATCTCTCATATACAGTTACACTGTTTTGATAGAATTGGCTATCTCTGGCTCTCTCTCTCTCTATCTATCAATAATACATCATATCCTCACTACAATACTCTCATAATGACTCTCAATAATCCTTCTTAGGTCATGGATGCACCTCCCAAGAGGTATGTCTGATGTGAAGAGGCACCAGAGCCACTACAGTGTCTCTTCATAGCTCACTACTGTCACTGTCACTCAGTCTTCTCTTCAGTCTTCAGCAACTGCTTCTTCCATTTGTTTTAGCTCTTTTAAACTTAGATTCATCCTTTCCAAAAGTTAGAAAAATTTTCCAAAGTCACACATACATTCTACAGAACACTTACATAAGGTTTACAGAACAATACAGTACAATACCAGAGCAGATATAGAATAGTTATAGAGCAGAGACAGAGCAGGGTCAGATGCTCTACAGAAGGTTTACAGAGGGTTATAGAAGGTCATCAGAACCTCATAACTCATACTAAAACCATTCCAAACTATCAAAAACTATTCAATAAGATTCCAAAAGATTTCAATCTTCATCAATCATCAATCCATGCTTCATACAGAAGACAATCAGAACAAAACAGAAGCTATACAAAACCAATCAGAACCTCAACAAAACCTATCAGAACATCCCAAAGCTTCATATTTCCACTATGAATCATCATGAACTTCCAAAACATAATTAATGTAATCCAAAATACTCTCAAACACTTCCATTATCAACCATACATCACTCTAAATCCATAAAAAATCAATCACTCAGACCTAAAAAACAACAAAAATCAGTCAAAAATTCAGTCTTTTTCCACTCTCAACATATCCCCACACTTAGAAAGGAAGCATCCCCACGACCTAAGGAAAAGAAGAATATAAGTTCACTAAAGAGCTCAATTTTGATCTTTTGTAGGATCTTCAATAATCTCTCTTAACCACGATCCCAACTTATCACTTGTATTTCTTAAAAAAACTACTAAAGGAAAATCTCGTTATTTATTAACTCATCTGATAATCATTTAAAAGTCATATCAAATTTGTAAAGGATATAAGAGGTTCTTCTTCAGTTTTCCACCATAGGCTTTCCATCCATCATCACCATCAATAGTTTGAAAAGAGCTCTTGAATAAATTATTCATTCAGCATGAGCTCATCACATATAATTAATTACAACACACACACAAACACTAACATCTGAATGACACCTCCAAAAAGAGAGATATATATAATTAAGAATAATCCAAAATACATTGCAAAGGCATCAATGAAGGTGATCCCTTTTGAAGGCTTGATGGTTTCGAAAACGATCCATGGAGAAGGACTCATCCACAAATGTCTTTGGAGGATTTTGAAAGAATTGAAGGTAGTACATCCTTTCTAGCAAAACAAGGTATCTGCTAGGTAGACATAGGGCATGAAAATATAGGACATCCAACTGTTGGGAATCTGTAATATTTCCACGCAATAAAAGTTAGTTGGTTAGTTCGAAAGTTAGTTAGTCAATTAATTAGTAAGATTACTAACTAAAGACTAACTAAGGTAAAAATTGACTAGCATTAATAGCTAATAATTTTCATTCAATTCAAAATATATTAAAAAAATCGAGAGTCATAAATCTAACATTTTTCTCGGATTGATAAGGACCGTAGCCACCCTTCACGAAAAGTACAATGTGAATGGGACTTATGAGCCATATTAATCACTAGTATTAATGTGTATAGTTTGAATGGTCCAAAAATATTGGATTATTGGGGGGGGGGGGAAACTATTATATTTCAGGATATTATCCTAAAAATATAGAACTAAAAGTTATTTAAAAGAAAAGGCAAGTGATGTTTTAGTTAGTTTTGGAGATTTTAGATTTTCCAAAATTTCCACCTTATTCATTTGAGGGTTAATATTACCCCCTCCTAGACGAGTGCTAGTCCCATGGTACTCACTGTCATAGGTAGCAGGCTTTGGCATGCATCGAAGACGTGGGTGGAAGGGACATCTGTGGTTTGCCTTGGAGGAGTTTTGATGGTCGTGCGGATGAAGGTCGTTGGGGGCATGTTGTTGGCCTGGGTGGCTAGTGGTCAGGTTGTTGGAGTTGGGGGTAGGGTTGTTTGTTGTTGGGAATTGCACGAAGGGCTAGCACAAGTGTTGGTTTGTGGGGATTTTGTACATGACGGTTCTTTGGTGGTTTTGCATGATGAGAAAGGATAGGAGTTCAAATTTGAGTGGTGATGAAGAGCTATCAGTACTTCCGTTGGAGTCGTCAATGCCTACAATTAAAAACCTCTCATATGGTCTCTCCCTAAGGGTTGGTGCTAGTCTGCTTATTGTGTGCACAAGACGTAGTTTGATTAGTTTGGGAGACAAGTCGAACTCTAAGCAAGTTGAGAGTAATGGCCTGCACTTGAGGACCCAAACTGTGTATAGATTGTGGTTCAGATATTATGTGAGTATTCATGCATACTTAGATATTATGTAGTTAGAAGACTGCTAGCATGGTTCCTTGTAGCAATGTGTGGATGAAGCAAGGGTTCAATGGGGTGGAAAAAATTGTCGATGTTGAGGAGTACACAAAGGTTTGTTGAGGCATCATTTGTGATTTTGACAACGTGATATAGCATAAGTGAGCTTATTGGCACCTTAACTTTTGGTAGCTAGAGGCTAGTTGTGTTGTTCGAAGAGTACGGTGTACTTGCCATGGTCTTTCGTGCCTTGCTTACCACTATTGACTGCAATGGTACTGAGATGGAGTGCAAAAAAAGAATCGTGCAAATGGGTCAAGGTGACATATCTAAGCATAGGCGAGACAAGCTTCCTAGGTATGTCTTGCCCTTGACGTGCCCTGAACAATTGTAAGGGGCTAGGAGGCTAGGGACGAAGCTAGCCAACCAAGGTCACTGGATGTACCTAATTTGAGGACCCTAGGTGCTGTGCCGTGATCGTGAGTGATTTTTTTATTTTATTTTCTATTCTATTATTTTTTATTTTTTATTTTTATTTATTTTTTCTCTATTTTTCATTTTTTAAATAAAATGAATACAACCAATGCAATACATTGAGGCGATCAGCCTTTCATTTGGACTGAGAAATGTCAAGATCCAAAGGTTGTGGAAAATGGATATTACAAGGATGATTGTGTCGCTAGCCTCGTTGCTAGAGGAACAGTTGTTGAGATAGAGAGATACACTTGAGATTTTGCAAACCTCTTTGTAATATGTGAGACATCGGTACAATTGAGGTGGCAACTACAGTGAGCCATATGTAGAGTTTGGCCAAGAAAGAGAGAGTAGCCAATGATTATGCTTTGGGCCATGTTTAAATACAATGTGTGCTTTATTAGCAGGGGTCATTTTCTCTTTCAACAACGGGGTTTTCTTCATGGCTCTTTGTTCTTGGTATTTTTGTTGTTTTTTCTGTAATGGCTCTTTGTGGGGCTGGTGGTCTTGTGGTGATTGAACACTTTCATACAAAGACCTGTGTAGTCCTGCATCCACTTGGCAACTTGTGAGAGTACATGCAAGTTATATGCTTCAATCATAATGAGAAGGTAGAATGCAAAAAGATATCACTTTATCTAAATCCTATGGTCTTGACTTTGATGTATATCACCGGCGCTTGATTATCTTTTTCTTGAAGACGTGAAATATATTAGAAGTAGGTAAGGAAAGTTTGTACAGTGAGGAAACCTGCCCCTTTTAACCACCTAAAGACAAAAATTCATGGCAAGATAGCATTTGGTAAGCATCTTATACAAATTAGGGGCTATTCTATTTGTATGAGGCGGGTGAGTTCGGGTGACCAAATGACTAGGGCATTGCTGTTGGTGAGCTCTATTAGGCAAGATAGGGGAGACATCGACTGGAACCCAAATGGTGTAGTCCCTGGCTACTACCATATCAAGAATGCTCTGGAATAGTTCACCAAATTCATTCTTGATTTTTGCTTCTTTTTCCTCTTTTGAGCATCTGGTGCCCGAGCGTCTAGGGAAGGTTTGCACGTTGGGGTTTGCTACCCTCTGGGCATTCCTTTGAACCTTCCATTTCTTGGTTTGGGGAGTGTTTGGCTTGCATCCTGGGTGGTGCCACTTTGGGCCTTGTCTTGGCAAGTACCTCTTCATGGTGGGCACGTAGCGTTCTAGCACTGGAGGCTGCGCTGTGTGCTCCCTTCTGCGGAGGAGAGCTTCCTTGTAGGGCAGTGGCATGGGGTGCTTCATGATTGGTGACCGTTGAGGAACATGCAAAATGTGAACCCTGAGGCAGGACAAAGCTATTCGCATGAGAGAGATTACACAACAGGTTGACATGTGCATATGACGAGGAGGGGTGAGGTAAGGCATGCAATATTTGCTATAGACGGACAACCCCTGTGATGATACTCGTCTTGCCTCAAGTGTGGGGCGGATTCCAGTCAGTAGCAGATCTTCGCTCATGTCAAGTTGTGTGGAGTCGCCATGATGGATTGGAGCATGGCTCATTCCCAGAATAATAGACTGAAAAGGGGAAAGCCTCTATGAGGGATTGGCACCCCGTGTACACCCTTAGAGGTGTTGGCCAGGGCTTCTAATGGCGACAATGAGGGCTTCATGCCCTCCACCTAGCGGCGGAGATGGTAACATGACTTCTAGACACGTGGCGAGAGGAGTACTTGAGGAGCTCAGCCTGCCAAACCCAAAATTTTCTTTCTGCGCCTGACTATCTTTGCTTGTGTGTGTTGGTATTTATCTATATACAGTCACAAAACTCATTATTAATTTATATACACATTTATGAATCCATGTCACTTCGTGAAGATAAAAACTAGTTGTAGAATTGAATATTGTACTAGATTGTGGCACATGCATCCAGTACTCGTGGTAGCCTACTCAATATCAATAGATATTTTGCAACATCGAGTAGCATGGTACCTTGTCCAAGTCTACTCGCAACATGTAGCTCCTCCTCAGTGAGAATCTTATCAACCAGAGAGTTCTCTTGGCTAGTTCTATCTAAGTCCATACCCTGAATGGCAATCGATACTTGAAAAGAAGTTGGCGCCACATAGGTTGGGTCTCTTTGAGACCACCACTTGGCCAATCGCTCCTTTGACACTGTCATAATATGGGCTCCAAGTTCGGCCATTGTACTATGGATTTCAAACCAACGTTTTTCAAATTGACTTGGACCCTTTGATTATCACTTTAATTGCTCTATCTCTAGGAGATTTGGTTGGCAAAAAATTGCTCTATCTCTAGGAGATTTGGTTGGCAAATCGCTTCATTGAATGTCACAGTTAGGTGTAGTTTGTTGGCCTCCTCGTCGAAGATGAGTTGCATGTGTTTATGTAGGAACTTGTCATAGTGGTCGTTAATATATTCCAGCTCTTCCCAAGATAGAGGATATGGCAAGTATTCTTGAAGCTGCTCCTTAGGGAGTGTACCCATGTTTGTAAGGACGTAGACATATGCGAATAATTTGAGTTTAGCATCCAACTCAGTTAAGTATTATGTGACAGTTCTATGTTCAATGAGGGCTTTCTGGAGCCCCAAGAGGAACACCAAGGAAAAGGGAATTCTCCTACAAGAAAATCTATCTTGTAACATCAATAAGCTTTTATTTCATTCTTTTGATCATCAAAACAAAGAAAACAACAATTCTTCACACATCATCATAGTAGATATCTCACACGGATTTGATAGAATCAACCATAATCTTCAACATCTTCATAGAATCCATCAATATAACAAAGAAAATAAATAAATACACCATCTTTGAATGGAAATCAATCACATAAATTTCATCTTCAATGTCTTCATAGTTCTCTCTCTCAATCTCTCATATACAGTTACATTGTTTTGATAGATTTGGCTATCTTTGGCTCTCTCTCTCTCTCTCTCTCTCTCTCTCTCTCTCTCTCTCTCTCTCTCTCTCTCTCTATAGTACATCATATCCTCGCTAAAATACTCTCTTAATAACTCTCAATAATCCTTCTTAGGTCGTGGATGCACCTAGGTATGTCTGATATGAAGAGTCACCAGAGCCACTACAGTGTCCCTTCACAGCTCACTACTGTCACTATCACTCAGTCTTCTCTTCAGTCTTCAGCAGCTACTTCTTTCATTTGTTTTAGCTCTTTTGAACTCAGATTCATCCTTTCCAAAAGTTATAAAACTTTCCCAAAGTCACTCATAATTTCTACATAACACTTACAAAAGGTCTACAGAATAGTTACAGTACAGTACCAGAGAAGCTACAGTACAGTTATAGTACAGAGACAAAGCAGAGACAGAGACTCTACAGAAGGTCTACAAAAGGTCATCAGAACCTCATAACTCATACTCAAACCATTCCAAACTATCAAAAACTATTCAATAAGCTTCCAAAAGATCTCAATCTTCATCAATTATCAATCCATGCTTCATACAGAAGACAATCAGAACAAAACAAAAGCTATACAGAAGGTATACAGAACCAATTAGAACCTCAATAGAACATCATATAGAGCTTCATATCTCCACTGAGAATCATCATGAACTTCCAAAACATAATCAATATCATCCAAAAAACTCTCAAAAACTTCCATTATCAACCATACATCACTCTAAATCCATCAAAAATCAATCATTCAGACCTAAAAAACAACAAAAATCAGTCAAAAATTCAGTCTTTTTCCACTCTCAACATATCCCCACACTTAGAAAGAAAGTGTCCTCGCGACCTAAGGAAAAGAAGAATATAAGTTCATTAAAGAGCTCAATTTTATCTTCCGTAGGATCTTCAATAATCTCTCCAAACCACGACCCCAACTTATCACCTGTATCTGATAGAAAAATACTACTAAAGGAAAACTTCATTATTCATTAACTCATCTGATTAATCATTTAAAAGCCATAACAAATTTGTAAAGGATATGAGAGGTTTTTCTTCATCTTTGCACCATAGGCATTCATCCACCATCACCATCAATAGTTTGAAAAGAGCTCTCGAATAAATTATTCTCAATCAGCACGAACTCATCACATACAATTATTACAATATACACACAAACGCTAACACAACCATCTGAATGACACCTCCAAAAAGAGAGATAAATATATAATTAAGAATCATCCAAAATACATTGCAAAGGCATCAATGAAGGTAATCCCTTTTGAAGGCTTGGTGGTTTCGAAAACGATCCATGGAGAAGGATTCATCTACAAATGTCTTTGGAGTATTTTGAAAGAACTGCAACACATCCTTTCTAGCAAAATAAGGTATCTGCTAGGTAGACATAGGGCATGAAAATACATAACATCCAACTGGTGGGAGTCAATGTTCACATTGAAATTCATACAAAGCTTTGGAATGCCCTTTTGATCATTATGGGAATGCCTATGCATGTATGCTAGATACCAAGCAAAATGAGCTGTCAATCTCACTGAAAGATCTAGAGATTGTGAATATTTGTGAGCAAAATGAAGGTAGTTCTGGTATGCTTGACTAGTAGTAGTCCAATCCCTTGGAATTATTGACCAATTAATCTGAGGTCCTGTAAGAGAATCAGTCGAGCTCCATCCTCTTCTTCTTGGAATCTACTGATCAAACCCTTCGTATTCACTAACCAACTGAGGGGGTTGAGAAATAGAAGTGGCTGGAGATAGAAGTGGAACAAGTGAAAGAGGATGAAGAGATGGGTAGGCAAAATCATAAAAGGAGGAATAAGTTAATGAAGGAGTGGCTGAAAATTTAAGTGAATCAGTTAGGAAATGTATCAATTGATAAACAGGAAAAGTAGAAGGTATATGGATAGATGGTGAAGGGCATGGTGGAGAAGGGGAAAATACTCGATCCGATAAAAGAACAATAGGTAAATATGGGAATTTGAGAAAAACCTTGAGGTTGGAAAAGAAGAGGTAAGATAGCTACTGAATTGGTTTGATAAAGGGAAAGATAAGTATCATAGCGATGAGCCATTTGTTGATAGTATAATAGGCTAGGAACAGAGGGACCTAAGACAGATCTTCTCTGATAGGCATAAAAAAAGGAGGAATAAGTTAATGAAGGAGTGGCTGAAAATTTAAGTGATTCAGTTAGGAAAGGTGTCAATTGACAAACAAGAAAAGTAGAAGGTATATGGATAGATAGTGAAGGGCATGGTGGAGAAGGGGAAAATACTCGATCCGATAAAAGAACAATAGGTAAATATGGGAATTTGAGAAAAACCTTGAGGTTGGAAAAGAAGAGGTAAGATAGCTATTGAATTGGTTTGATAAAGGGAAGCCATTTGTTGATAGTATAATAGGCTAGGAACAGAGGGACCTAAGACAGATATTCTCTGATAGGCATAAAAAAAGGTTAATTCAAATGGATGGTTTTTGGAAAGGTAAGCTAAGAGATCCACCCTCAGTTGGTTAGTGCTCTGTACATAGGTAGAAGCTGTATTCTGACGTTGATTCAGGACCACAGAATCAATCATTGAGTGCCATGAATTGTCAGGGCAAGTAGCCATTTTTGAAGAATAACACGGGAACATGTCATCTATCCGCAGATCCAAATAGTTGACATACAAAACAATTTTCAAAACCACATCCCCCACATACCAAGCCATATCTACTTCATCTGGAATTAACAGATCACCTCGTAGACACATGTAAGATAGCAACATGGTATCCGTCGTCACAGAATCTTCAAACACCATACAGACCACTTCTGTTAGCAACTCAAGAGACCAAGCCCCACTCCAACCATCCTCTGGAAGAGGAAGATCCATCATTGAAAGCTTCATATAAAAGGCCAACTTCTGCAATTGATAGTGGACAAGTCCAGAGGAACATACTCCTGGAAGTGCTCAAATGTTCACCATAACAAATCCATCCTGAACTGCAATCTTTCCACTTTATCTTGGAACAAAGGACACAATGTGGCCTGCCTCTAGAGAACTGCCAAGTCCTGCTTAGAGATAGAAGGAATAATAGGAACATTGGGGCTTGGAGGAACAGACCGTGACTACGTCAGTTGGTCTTACAACTGCTTGATTTGGGAAGCTTGTGATTCCACTGTGGTATGAGCAATCTGTAAGGCTGAGAGTTTTGCATCTAAAAGAGCCTGAAACTCTTGAGCTTCTTTGGACATCCTCTCTTTCTCCTCTGAGACTTTAGTGACCTCTGATTGAGCTTCTGTTAACTGAATCTTCAAAGAAGATATCTCTTCTCTTTGGGCCTCAATCATTTGGGTTTGTTGCTCCATCTTCTTTAACAGATCTGCAAGTGTATCTTTAGCATAGGCTAACTTTGAGGTTGCCTTATGCAATTGGTCTTTGGACTGCATCAGTTCTTCATAAAAAGGAGCATACAACTGTTAAGCACAAGCTGTCTCACTGAAAGTTCAATTGAACTCTGGATGTCTTTATAGAGCAAGGGAATAGCATCTCCTGATACTAAACTATTCAGGGAAGGGACTGATATGTTCAAAGAACCCTCTCTATATGCTCTGAAAAAATTGTTACATGTGAGGTAGGCAGGGAGGTCACTGCTAGATATAGCAAGAATTGTGATTGAAGGAAGGATTGAGGGAGTTTTATCTGCCACACGCTTCAAGCACTTCTGCTGAATGACCAATGGAGGAGGAGAATCAAGATCCTCTATGTCAATAGGTTATGAGTCTTCTAAAGGTGGAGGGGGAGGTACTGGATCAAATGGAGGAGGTGATAGCACACCCTTCTTTAGGCCATCAAATAGGTGACATTTGTAACATTTCCTCTGGTTACTTTGACAAAATGTTGGTCCATCTTTGTAAGCAGGTAAGTACTCCAATCAATGGCCACCCCTTTTAACACCATCCTGAAAGCTGTAAAGAGTTCTTTAGACAAGTAATGGGATGGTATTTTGGCAGGCATAAACCCAGGCATAAACCTGTCTTGGAGAAAAATTGGCAGACTAACTTCCAAAAAGGATCAGTGATCATGGAAAAAGATACTCCTAAAGTGTTTATCACTTTCTTAACATCCAGAATCTCTTTGGTCTGCTTTTGTAACAGCTTGAAAATCTCATCGTTGGAGAATAATTGTCTAGTTGTAACAAAAGGGCTCTCCTTTGTAGGGAAGAGACAAAACCTTCCCTAACCCTCGAGGTATCAATACCATGGAAGCACCATGAACCAGGCACGACTTCTTGCTGTATGATGCAAGGAACTCATCACACAGGGATGGATCATCTGGAATCAATGGGAATGAAGCAGCCACGAAAGTCGCAAGTCCGGCTTTCGCTATAGGCTCAAAAGCCAGTAGGGAATAATAATCCCTACTGACCAGCGGGACATACTGGATAGGAGGAGGAGCGTAAGGCGCCATTCAGATGGAAAACACACACACCACAACACAAACAATCACAAAGAATGCCTGCAAAACAACCAAAAGGCTATAAAAAAGGAATCAATCAAAAGAAGGACACACACATAAACGTAACTAACCAATTTACCACCCCAAACAACCCACATCCTAGAAAAAATTCAGCATGACCTCTACACATATGCGATCGAAAATTTCATGCGATGCAACAAACACGCACCCAAAACCCCATATCAGGCAAGAAAGAAATAAAAAACTATAAACCGCACCCGTAATTGTAACACATAAATAAACCATGATACCATAAAAATGTAAATCAAGACTTGACCATAACCTTGACCAACAATTTCAACTAAGAGGACTTTACACGCCTATCCCACGAAGCGTGTTTATTAAAAAGGAAAAAAAAAGTGCAGTGAGGGGAAACTAATTTAATGAAGGGTTCATTTTAAGAAATCATTAACAATGGGTGACATTTTATTAGGTTATAAACCTTAATAAGAAAACGACGATTCCTTCTTAAAATTTTAATTACAATTTATTAGGGTGAAACAGTGCTTTATCAAAATCCGGACTAAGATTCCAAGACTGGGTCTCTAAATGTAAACTCATTAATTAAAAATCAATAGTGATATGGAGCACTTTTTTTGCCAGCACACGTGCTTTTTTTTGTGATGGTTGGTTCATTTTTATTAAAAATTAAGGTGTCTCTCAAGCGCACATAGCACGTGCAAAGTGAACGACTGGTTGATTTTAAATTATTAGAAATTGTGTGTTTAGCGCGAATGCAAGTGAAAAAGTGGATGAATATAGTTCATTTTAGCAATTAATTGTTGTTAAGGGGTAATGAAAATAAATAAAGCTCACAAAATAAATACCTAGTAGGGGTGTGTATGCAATAAGTTGAAGGCACACGGAGTAGTCTCCCAAATGCAAGGAATCCAGTCAAACAAAAACAAACACCACTGTGACTGAAAAAAATAAAGTAGCTTAGTGTTTTTGTTTTATTTTTATCTCATTTTTATATGATTTTTTTATTTATGGTTTTTTTTTTCATTTGTATTTTAGGTGTGTTTGTTTTGTGTATATTGTTTGGTTTGGTTTATTTGTTCTGTTATTTTTATTTTTTTGTTATTTTTTAAATATAATTAAATCAAAATATATAACACATGAATATGTTATGAAATATAAGAGTGAATTTTAAGCCATCTAGCAAGTGTCAACAATGTATGTTAATTCATCCATGATTTTCCAATTGATTTTGAGAATTTAAAATGAATTTTTACAAAGTGAAGTATTAAAATTAGGAGTGTTTGACTTTAAATAATATTTTTGCCTTTTATGGACTTATTTTTACTTGAGAATTTAGTGGCAAAAGAGGAAGGGGGTTTGTGAAATTTTTTTGAATTTAAAATTTTCACTATTTTTAAATGAATTTTACTCATTTTACATGTAATTTTGAAGTAATTTTTAGATGTTGAATTTTTTGCAATTTTTTTTAAATTTCCACCTTAAAAATATTTCAAATGATTTCAACAATATTAGTAATTTTTTAGGAATTTTTTTTGTAATTTTTTGTAAATTTTTAATGAAATTTTGGAATTTTTATGTTTCTTCTGTTTATTTTTATGTATTTTTATATATTTGCGGGCTGGAAAATAAACAGCGGTACCTAGGTTGCGTGTGAACAGCAAAGGATGATTGCGTGTGAACGGCTGACTGCAATACTCCACCACACGGACAAGTCGAAAGAATGTCCTCGCGCGTGAACGTCCGCTAGCACACCTGTACAATGCGGGAAAATAACGAAGGAGAAAGGGCAGGAACAGGGGCTAACTGAGTAGATTAAGTGAATTAAGTGAGTTTAGTTTGAGAATTTTGATTAAGTTAATTTAGTGAGTTAAATCAATTAGGTTAGTTAGGTTAGGTTAGTTTGTTAAGTTAGGTTAGTTAGGTCAGTCTGGTTAGTTAGGTTAAGTCTGGTAAATTAGGTTAGGAGGGTTAGTTAGGTTAACTAGGTTCAGTAAGTCTAACTACGGTTAGGGGTCTAACTAAAGGTAAGTTAATCTAACTAGGGTTAGGGAGGCTAACTGTGGTTAGGTTAGACTAATTAGTGTTAAGCTAGGCTAACTACGGGTAGGTAAATTAACTATGGGTTAACTGTGGGTTAGGGTGAATTAATTGTGGGTGAGTTAAGTTAACTACAGTAAGGTTAATTAACTGGGGGTTAGGGTTAATTAACTGGGGGTAAGTTAAGTTAACTGGGGCTGAGGGTAGGCTAACTAGAGGTGAGTTAGTCTAACTAGGGGTTAGTTTAGACTAACTATGGTTAGTTAATTTAACCAAGGGTGAGTCATCTAACTAGGGTTAGTGGGGTAGCTAACTAGGGTTAGGTTTAGGTTAACTATGGTTAGTTTAACTAACTAGTGTTAAGTTAGTGTAACTAAGGTTGAGATTAACTATGGGTTAGTCAAACTAACAAATGTTAATTAAATTAACTAGGGTTAATGTAATTAACTGAGATTAGTGCGATTAACTGAGATTAGTGTGATTAACTAAGGTTAGTGTAAGGAAGAAGAAGAAGAAGGGGAGGAGAAGAAGAAGAAGAAGGGGAAGGGAGAAGGGGAGGAGAAAGGGGAAGGAAGAAGGGGAGAAGAAGAAGAAGAAAACGAGGCAAGGCGGGACGCGAGGACGACAAGCAGGTATGTTTTTTTAATTTAAAATTTCTTTCTTTTTTGTTTAAATAATTTTTTTTAATTTGGTTAATTTATTTTGTGTTTTCTATTTTTTCTCTTTTTCTTGTGCTCTTTTGGTTTTTGTTTTTGTCTTTTTTTTGTTTGTTTTTTTGTTGGAATTTTTTTTCTTCTTCTTTGTTTTTTTTTCCAAATTAGTATTATTATTATTAGGATTGAATGGTGATTATTAGTTATTGTTAGTTAATTAATTTGTTTTTGTATATATTTTTATTGTGTATATCTGGTTTGTGGTGTGTTTGATTTTTTTATTTGTTTGTTTGTTTTTTTTAAATACAAAGAAATTGAATAAGGATATGCAAAAGAATGCACACCCATCCCATGCACATGCGCGGAGCAGGGACGACGATGCACGTACCACAAATGCCACGGGGGCGTCACGAGGCATGTAAAACCAAAAACATGTGCGCTCACTCGTGACACGAGAAACACAATCACACGGGAAAAAGGAATAAAAATTAATAAAATTCAAACTGTTCGTCGATTCAAAAGTTTGTAAAAAGGAAAAATGTACCAGGAGATGAGGAGAAAATGATGGAAACATGCAACATCGGGTCCGGGGCAAAATCAGGGTGTTCACATAGGGAAAACCCCAAAAAACAAACCCGAAAACATATGCGGGTATTAATATAGGAAAATCTGCACATCGGAATGAAGGGTGAAAATAAGGAAAAGTGTACAGAACAATGTGTCTTACAACCTACCATGAAAAAACACAATTCTAATTGAGAGAGGACACGTTCACATGGGAAAAACCCCAAAAATGGGCCTGAAAATGGACTCGGAAATTAATACGGGAAAAACCGTGAACCGAAATAGAGGGCAGTAAAAAGGAAAAATGTCAGGGGGAAGGGATTCACATGATAGATGCATCAAAACTCAGTTGGAAAGGAATTAGGAAGGGTTCACGTGAAAAAATTACGAAAAACACATCAAAAAATACTCGGAAAAATTAATAACTAAAAATCTAATAGTCAGAAGAGGATGGAGAAAAATGGAAAAGTGGGGAAGACTGACAAGACACGACTATCAGATTAAACTACAATTTTGGAGAAAATAGGGCAAGTTCACATGGAAAAATGTAAAAAATAGACACAAAAAATACTCGAAAACTCGTAAAAATTAATAACGGATGAACCATGCATCGAAATGACACGGAGTAAAAAGAAGAAATGTCAGGGGGAATGGGTAGGACAAGTCTGGTGCATCAGATCAGGGTTCCAAAGCAATGAAGATGCGTTCACATGGAAATTTGTCAATTTTACGAGAATTGCTTCAAAAATTAATAATTGTAGAACCGTCTGTTGGAACACGGGTTAGTAAAAATGAAAAATGGATAGTTCAAAGAGACAAAAATGACTGTAAGGTTAGATTGGGATTCCAATGGACGTAGAGTGCGTTCACATGGAAAAATCACAAAACAAAGAATAAAGAAAAACAACCAAAGAACAGCTCCGGGGACGGGGAAAATAGAACGGAGGAGTGGGGAAGGGACCCTATCAGTGTAAAATGAAGTCACAGCATTGATACATGATCGGAAGAGGGTATATGCATGGGGGTATGCAACATAGACGCGTAGGGATGCGTCCCCACACTTAGAACCTTAGCAAGAAGGAAAAACTGAATAATAAGGACCTAGTACCACACCTCTGACCAACCATGAACGTCCCCACACTTAAGACATGACCGTCCCTGAGAAACAGAAGGTGTAGGGTTAGAAAAACTTGGCCCATATTGCCGAGGAGGAATGCTGATGATTGAGGTTGAGTCTGGTGTCATTGTGTCGGCTGCAAGAGGTAACAAGGTGTCTACACAGCTCACGGTCTTCGTGATTTGTGGTAGGGACCACGCGACAGCACCTAAGGAGGTAGCTGGTTGAAGGAAGCACAGGAAATTCATCAATGACGAGGGATATGGCACTCAACTCACAATCACTCAAATGGAATGAAAGAATACTCACTCGCCCCATTACTAACATCACTCGAGGAAATAATGATGAAAACCCAGAGCTCACACCTAGTTTAGAAATCGACAAGGGGATGGTGCAGAGAGAGTATGCCAGGGTGCACAATTGATGGTGCATCAGTGCGTCTAACCCCGTCTGTCATAGGTGTAAGGAGGAAGGCCAGGGAGCCTTGCAGTGCAATGTACAGAATAGAATGACGTGTCCTGTGCTGATGGCAGAGACCCAAGCCGTGGGTGCATAGGGAAATGGAAACGTACCTGACTCCAAGGGTCGTAACGTCCCTCAATCCTCACCTCTCGATAATTGCTTGAAGAAACGCCAGCCACACTCAGTCCACCCTCTGTCTCACACTCTGTTGAAAGATACAGAGGGTAGCCCATTCCTGAGACCCATTGATGTAATCCTCACCGTTACTTGTGTAGAGGTTATATGCAAGGAGTGGACTTACGATGGTGGATCTTATATAGCTCAGTCAGCTCCTCCATGATTTTGTTAAGGAAATAAGTACCTCTATCACTTACCAGCTCGAGGGGACTACCAAAACGAGTGATAATATTCTCGTACATGAACAGGGCTACGCTGTTACCATCATCCCGCTTCAGGGCTTTAGCTTCACACCACTTTGTGACATAATCCGTACATACTAAGATGTATCTGTTCTGCTTTCGTCTGGTGGGTGGATCAATGGGACCCACAAAATCAATCCCCCCACTTCTCGAACAGCTTTAGGGGAAGAATGGGTTGCAGTGGCATGGCACTTGTTTTGGTGGGTTTCCCCATTTGCTGACAAGCATCACATCTTTTGCAGTAGTCGTATGCATCCTTGTGGAGAGTCGGCCACCAGTATCTTGCTAACAAAGCCTTCCTAGCTGTCGCTTCTCTTGCGAAGTGTCCACCACATGGTTTGTCATGGCATGCTTTCAATACTATGCCGATTTCATCCCCTACAACACATCTCCGCAGCACTTCATCTTTGCCTCTCTTGTATAGTGCACTGCCTAGTAAGGTGTAGGGGGCTAATTCTAACAGAAGCTTCTTTTTCTCACAGCTTGAGATGCCAGGAGGATACTGTTGAGTTACTAGGAGATTGGCTATGTCTACATACCAGGGAGTAACTATTTCAACTAGAAACAAGGAAGCATCAGGAAGGTCTGGATGATCATGTTCCTCTTCTTCTGGTTGAGGGATCCGTGATAGATGATCAGCTGGACATGGGAACAGTCAGGCTTAGTGACCACTTCAAAATCAAACTCTTGGAATAGGAGTAACCATCTCATCAGTCGTCCTTTAACATCTGCTTTGTTCATCAGGAAGGACAAGGCTACATGATCCACATAGAACTTGAAATGTGTTGACAGTAGATAGTGTCTAAACTTCTCTAGTGTAAACACCATTGCCAAGCACTCAAGCTCTGTCACTGTGTAGTTTTGTTCCCTATCAGTGACCTTTCGACTTGCATAATATATTGGTTGATCTAATTTAGAAGAGCCCTTTTAACATAGGACAACACCTAGCCCTTCAACTGATGCATCTGTGTGCACATGGAACTCCTTCGTCTAGTCAGGAGGCTGCAAAATAGGTGCTTGGATAAGGCATTGTTTTAGGGTATTAAAGGCCTCTTCACAGTCATCAGTCCAAAGAAAATCAGCATCTTTCCTTAGAAGCTTGTGTAGAGGGGCTGCCTTGGTTGCAAAATGTGCAATAAATCTTCTGTAATAGCCCACATGGCCAAGAAATCCCCTCAATTGTTTGAGGTTTATCGGTGCTGTTAAGGCGGCAATCTTCTCAATCTTCGCCGGGTTTGTTGCAATCCCTTGTGCCGAGACAATATGGACCAAAAGAACTCCCGAGGAGACGCCAAAGACACATTTGTCAGGGTTGAGAGAAATCCCATACTCTTGGCATCTGTCAAAACATTGCTCTAGGTGTCCCCAGTGCTCGCGGATTAAGTTATAGACACAAAAGTCATCAAGATACACCTCAATGAAATCATGCAGATGATTCTGGAAGGCAGCCATCATTACTTGTTGGAAGGTGGCATGAGCATTACAAAGCCCAAATAGCATCACTCTATAGGCATAGGTCCCCCATTCTGTGATGAAGGCTGTTTTGGATTGATCCTCTTCTGCAATTTGGACTTGGTTATATCCGTTGAATCCATCCAAGAGGGAGTACAGCTCATGGCCTGCCATTGTGTCCAACAGTTAATCTATAAAAGGGATAGGGAAATGATCCTTCTTCATCTTCGAATTCAACCTCCGAAAGTCGACACATATTCGAAGTTTCATGTTCTTATTGGGTACTACCACAATGGGCGAAACCCATTCAGTGTTAGCCACGGGATAAATGAACTCTGCTTCAAGAAGTTTCAATAATTCGGCCTTCACCAAAGCAGAGTAATTAGGATTCATATGCCTTTGTCTTTTCCTTACAGGTTTGGCATCAGGCTCTAGGTCAATGTGATGTTGGCATACTGTGGGATCAATCCCCTTTAGATCTTTATATGATCAAGCAAACACATCTAAGTTCTCTTTGAGTAGGTCTCGCAGGACCACTTATTCTCCTTCTGGAAGATTGAGACCCACTTTCAGGTGACGTTCAATACCGTTAGTATCCAGGAATGTTACTTGGCTTTCACCTTCCACTTCACGAATGAATGTCCCATGGATGGCTTCTTTGACTCTTTCAAGAGAGTAGTATCCTCGTCAGATGTTCCACTAGAACCAGTGCCCTCCTTCTGAACAGATGAATTATTTGTCTGTTGAGGTTGCTAAAAGGATATTAGAGCTTTGTTTGCTTCTGTATGAGTGGTAATTTCTTCTGGACTTAGGTATTCATATTCTGAGGATGCGTCCAGGAATGTTGCATAGCACGGACCTTCTAGGGGCTGAGGCTCCGAGGGCTTTGGCTTTTGTTGACAAAGAGCATCATCATCATCTTTTCTCCAAAATGAATGGTCAGGGTGACAGGAGCCACTGGTGAACTTAATTTTTATGCTTTTAATCCATTGCCTATACAGATTCTGCATACTTTGTGGTCCATTGGCCAACCCAAATGGAACCATAGTTATTCCATACAACACCCAGAGATCTTCGACCTCTGAGGTCTCTGTAGGGACATCAACAAGATCATCTACTATTAGAGGAAATTCTTCAGCTGCACTTTCATAACCTGCTTCATTTTCTTCCACATCATTTTCATCCTCTTCCTCTGGAGGCTCTCTCTCTGCTTCTATAGAGGCTCTGTAATAGAAGAACATATCTTCTGCCTTTGCATCTGCTTCTGCCTCTATCACAGCTTCTAACTCTGCTTCTTGCTCTACATCTGGCTATGGCTATGTTTTTGTTACTGTCTCTACATCCGCTCTGTCTCTGCTCTGTTAATTGCTTTGTATCTGTATTGTATTCGCTCTGTCTCTGCTCTGTAACTGTACTGTCTCTACTCTGTCTCTGTGACTATCATGTAACATGGAGAACAATACATCCATGCTTCTATTTCACTGTCAGGGGTGATTTCAGAAGTTAATTCTAGTTGAGGCAGAAATATTCTCCCAGGGACAAGGATTTTACTTCCCTTGGCAGTTGGCTTACAGTGCCCACTATTAGGGATTGTGCCTCTTTTTTCTTAGGAAAGATCTACTTAACAACCTCTTCATCTCCTTATGTACCATCTGTTACCTTGTTGGAGGAGTCGTTATGACTTCGATGGATGTGGATCCATTGCCTTTTTGCGATCCATACAGCTTCAACACCACTTTTTTGGGTTCTCTGCCTAGGGTTAGGGTCCCTTTAAACCATTCCATCTTGGCTCTTGCTTCAAAAAGCCAAGGTCTTCCCAATAGCAGAGGGTATGAGGTCCCATAAGAATTTGGTTTGACCACCAGATATGTCAGCCAATAGTCTCTTCCTGTAAGGGTTTTTTTGACGTATGGGAGGATGCCCAACGGTTTAATTCTGCTTTGGTCTGCCAATCTGATAAGCCACTGTGTAGGTTGAATTCCTTGCAACCCTAAGTCCTTCATTGTCACGTCCGTCATTATGTTTACTGATAAGACTCCATCAATCAATGCATCTGAAATAAAGCATCCTTCTATCCACACACTAATCTCTGGGGTTCTAGGATCTAGGAAGGCATTAGCCACATCGACTTCCTTTACAGGCTCTGGGGCCTTATTGGTCTTAGTCACTGTTGAAGGAGAGATCCTTAGTCCATGTCTTCTCGTCAAGATGCTTTTGAATTTCTTTAAGCAGTAGGGAGACAACATCAGCAACTACCGAAATGTTAAGCTTGGTTTAAAAGTGTCTAGGTCTTTGACCAAGTCATAATCTTTGATAGGATCCACAGGCTTCTCCAGCCTACTGGGGAATGGGGCTACATCCATTTTCATCTTTCCTTTTTGTTCTAATAATTGCATCATCGGCACTTCCTCTATTTCTAGAGGTGCTTCTGTATCATCTATCTCCTAGACCTTTGGTCCTATCTCTGGGACTGTCTTTGTGACTCTCTATAGCACTACAGTGCTCTATATTGCACTGTTCTATCCTGTCTTGCTCTGTCCCTCTATTGGCAGGTTGAAATTCACAGTCTTGGCAGGAGAGTTATTTTTGTTCTGAACAGCTGGTTCCTTCTTCTTGGCATGCGTGACAGTGGCAACTTCCAACTCTACCAAATTGGAGGCAGGCTCTTGTGCCTTCTGTTGGAGTCAGTGCCATTGGCCTTTACAGGAGCTGGGCTTGGACAATCCTTTGCAGTGTGGTCCTCACCTTTGCATTGGCTGCATAAGGGCTTGTAGTCCACAGATCGTCTAGGGTTTGGGCAATTTGGGGAGATATGACCCTTTTCTCCACACTTGTAATATTCTACCTGTGATCTCTAACCACCGCCAGACTGTCGTCCTCTGTAACTTTGAGAGGGAAACCTCCTTGGACCAAAATTAGGACCAAACTCCCTAGGCTTTGATCCAATATCCTGTGTTGTCATTTTAGATTCCAGCAAGTTGAATCTTGCATTTTCATCCTTCTTTCTTTGTTTATACATCTCTTTCAGAGAGCAAATATTCTCTATATAGTTCTTCCGCAAACAATAGGAACAGAAGGCTCTAGGAATGATTGGTTTTCGGGTACATTCAGTGGCTAAATGTCCCTCTTGATGACACTTTCCACACCATGTATTAGATCTCATCACATCTCTTCCAGCTCCTGCAAGAGTGGATATATTGGCGGTATTCACCTTCAATGTTTGTAGCTGCTCTGTAATCATTTGGGAAGCTTCTGTAATTACTGCATAAATTGGTTGGGTCAATCCAGAAGATCCTCAGTTCTGGCTCTAATTCAGAGCTCCTGCTGAGACTTGGGGTTGTTGATTCCAGTTGGTAGGGTTTCACTGTTGTTGAGTTGCCATTGGAGGAACTGTTTGAGCCCATTGTTGTTGTGGTTGAACCATCGTTTGAGACACTGTCGTCTATGGTGACCACAGTGGATTAGGTGCATTATACTGCGGCACTGTTTACATCTGGGTATAGGGGTAGGAAATTGTCCCTGGGACTACATTTGGTGGGTATACCATTCCTAGCATGGGAGGAGATAAGATTCCTCTTCCTGGAGTCATTGATAGCCTTGCTTCAACTTCGTCATACAATCTTTCACCTTCCACTGCAACTTGCAGATTGATTGGTCTTCTCAATTTCACAAACTTGTGAACTTCTGGTTGTAGACCTCTAAGGAACACTCCTTTCTGTATTCCTTCGTCCAAATGATGGTTAGTCCATCTCTTCAGGATGGATACCATTCGTGAGACATAAGCTTCTACTATTTCTCCAGAGGACTGACTAAGGCTCATGAACTCCTCTTGCATCCGCTCTTCAAAACCTTCACGCCTGAATTTAGTGAGGAAGGCCTCATCCCATGTGCCAAAAGTTCCTACTACTTGTCTCTCATACCACTGAAACGCTGCACCCTTGAAAGTGGAGGGGAATATTGCTAACCAATGCTCAGGGGTTCTGGCATTGTTAACCACACATGCTACCATGAATTCTACTGCATGAAGATCAGGGTCTTCGTTGTACTCTCCCTTAAAAACTGGCAATGGGACTACATTTGCTGGCCTGTCATCAATATTTCCAGGACGAATTTGACTAGGAAGGGGACCTTGAGTCGCCATGGGGACTTCTGTAAAGAGTGCTTTTAGGGCGTCAAAGGAGGCTTCTGCTGCGAGCTTGTTCTCATCTTTGATTTTTCCCTTCTCTCTTCTCACGTACTTCTAGACTCGTTCTAACGCTTGCCTCTTTATTATGTCATTCATCAAGGGGTTGGCTCCAACCAGTTGGTCTGTACTCCACAGGATAGTATCAAAGAGGGCTTCAGTCTCTAAGGCATTCTCTGGCCAACATCTCCTCTATTTCCTTCCTTTCAATATCTCTGAATTTGGCTTTCAAACCACTACAAAGGGGAAGATATTCAATTTTGAAAGTATCAAAACTCATTCTTCTTAGGATAGTTGTTGTGTCATTATAATAATGCCAAATTTCGAGGGTTTCAACAGTGTATGTTGTGAAAAACACTCTGTCTGCCAACTTCTAGTGGGTTGCTAATTGGACAAACAGAAGATTGTCAGTGCACCAAGCATTCCACGTATCTTGCTATTGAGCATCCAACACGAACAAATTCCAACTCTTTTCGTTCTTGTCTTTGTGAACCTCCACATACCACGACTCTTGAAGCTTCTTCACAATCTCCCACTTGATGATGTCTGGAAACTTCTCAATGAATGCCAAATCTTCCATGGATGGTCATTCTCTTTGTTTCTGCTCTTCAATTTGTTCCCAAACAATTTGCCACCAAGATGCAAGTTTCTACTGCTTCAACAGGAAGAGGAAACAATCCACCACATAGAGCATGCATCATGATGGTGATATGTTTTCGCCATTATGTGATGAGCTTCTTATGGAAAGTGGCTTTGATAATGAGAATCTCCAACTCTTCAGTGGCATAAGGAACTTTGCAAACATCCATTGAATTCTCCTCTTCTTGGCAATGCCATTTCCTTCATTTTCAGCCTTTTCTAATGCTTGTTGATTGCAAGTTTCCCCGGCTGCGCACCAAAAACATGGAGCCCCAAGAGGAACACTAAGGAAAAGGGAATTCTCTTGCAAGAAAATCCATCTTGTAACATCAACAAGCATTTATTTCATTCTTTTGATCATCAAAACAAAGAAAACAACAATTCTTCACACAGCATCATAGTAGATATCTCCCACAGATTTGATAGAATCAACCATAATCTTCAACATCTTCATAGAATCCATCAATATAACAAAGAACATAAATGAATACACCATCTTTGAATGGAAATCAATCACATAATATTCATCTTCAATGTCTTCATAGTTCTCTCTCTCAATCTTGTTAGATATAATCAATGCCCCACCCTCATTAGGTGCCACCAATGATCCATGGTGCTCAAAGTTATAAGGCCCCCATTATGAGGAGAAGCCAAATGTGAGTCTGGGGACATTGGTTGAGTCCTGACTTATATATCAGATGAGGTCTATGTGATTGGATAGCAAAAAGGTGACCATTGTGGGTCTAATCTTTGGGTTAGATGGAGTGGTTAAGCTGGTAGCAACTCGAGGTGCATTGCATCAAGTTGCGGGGTAAAGGAGTTAAAAGGGGCCCCTATTTTGGGGTTCGAGGGCCGTGGAAGTGGCCCCTGGCTGGGGGGTTCCAGGGGGGCCAGCGGCCCCCCTGGCGAGGGTCCGAGGGCAGCGCCCCCGGCCTGATGGTAAAGGAAATATTCCTTGGAATATTCCCTAGCCGACTAGTGGAGGCTCATATGGTAGGTAGGTCAGGCCGACCTAACGGCCTTCGCGAGCTATAAAAGCTAAACCCCTTCACAGCCATCTATCATTCATCTTTCACCTAGTCAGAGTTGTTGTTCTAGCTAGCCTTAAGCTCTTCACCTATCTTCTGTCTAGATTGCCATCTAAGCTTCACACAATGGAAGTGCACGGGTGGACAGAGCCATCTTTGTATCAGTTGTTTGGAGCTAAAGAATTTACTGATTCTCCTCTTATCTGTTGTGTACTCTCTATCTCTTTCTCAAATTCTGTTCGCTATGCCGTGTAATTTTTTTTACATGGTATCAGAGCCCAAGGGGCTCTAGAGATCGGAGAGTGTGCAAGAGGCAAAGGCTTCAACATCAAAGAGAAACTATGTCAACTTCCGGAAGCGGTGCAGGAGGTGATGCTATTGTACCGGCTATTCAAACACTGAGGATTCGTCCACCAACCTTCAGCGAAGGCAAGTTAGATGGTACAAACTACACCTTGTGGAAGTTCAAAATTACAACTATCCTTGATTCTTATGAGCTTCTGAAGACTGTGCTGGGGATTGAAGCAGAACCATAGCCTACCCCCGACCCATCAAATTCTAGTGTGATGATTTCTCCGAATGCAGATCTTCTATGAGCTTGGAAACGAAGGAATGCAGATGCATTGTGTGCCTTAGTTACAAGCTGTTCTGACAGTGTTTTGACTTTGATTCAGCATACAACCAAAGTGTCAGAGGCTTGGAATGTACGAAGAAGTCAGTATGAAACACGAAACCAAACAAGGATTCAAAACTTGAAGAATCAACTAGCAGCGGAGAAGTTTGCTGAAGGATAGACAATTGAAGCATTCATCACTCGGATTAAGAATCTGTGCGACCAGATGGCTGGTGGCACTGGGATACAAAAGACTAGCGAAGAGCTAGCTCGGAGGTGTCTTCGGATTTGTCCACAAAAGTTTGATGGACTAGTAACTGCCCTTAATACTCAGGTGAGACCTCAAGCTTTGACTTTTGAGGAGTTTTGTGCATTATTGATGGAGGAGGAGTTGAGGCTGAAAGCCCGAGAATGAAGCAACAATGGAGATGCTACATTCTTTGCCAATGCAAAAGGCAAAGGTGGTTCCTCCACCAAAAATGATGGTGACAAAAAGAAGAAGGGTGGCAAAAAGAAGTTTCAAGGAGAGTACTTCTACTGCAAGAAGAAAGGACATGCAATTGCAGATTGTCGTGTTAAGAAGGCTGATGAAAAGAATGGTACCCTTAAAAGTAAAGGAAAAGAGACAGCCAATACGGTTGAAGCAGAGTTGGAATTATTCATGGCGACCATTGAGGAAGTGTGCTCCTTGACGTAAGAAGAATCTACCACTAACTCATGGGTGTTGGATAGTGGGGCCTCCCATCACATGACCAACAAGAAAGGTCTATACAGTTCTATGCAGCCTCTACAAGAATCCATCATTGTGACGGTTGGAAACGATGCTAAATGCCCTACTGTGGGCACATGTACTATTTCTTTTGTTGTTGCAAATGGTGAAGTCAAAAATCTTTCAAATGTGTTGTATGTTCTCGAAATCAGGAGAAATCTATTATCAGCTGCCATAACTGATCTTGGTTATGAAGTGAGGTTCAAGAAGACAGGTACAGAAATTGTTGATAGTGTTGGCACAATTATTGGTAAAGGAGAAAGAAGGAACAAACTGTATGAGCTAAGTGCTCTTACAGCCACCGCTGGAGTGGGCACAAGTAAGCTTTGGCATGAAAGGTTTGGACACATCGAATTTGCAGTGTTGAAGGAGATGCAAAAGCAAGGTATGGTTGCTCACCTACCTACAATAACTGAATTGAAGGAACCATGTGAAGCTTGTATGATGGGCAAGCAACAGAGAAAGGTATTTCCACAAGAAAGCAAGAATAGAGCACATGCTCCTCTAGAGTTGGTGCATGTTAACTTGTGTGGTAAGATGCCTACACAGGCCTTGGGGGGATCTTCTTATTTTATGTTGATTGTCGACGACTACAGTAGGAAGATGAGGGTGCAACAGAGAAAGGCATTTCCACAAGAAAGCAAGAATAGAGCACATGCTCCTCTAGAGTTGGTGCATGCTGACTTATGTAGTAAGATGCCTACATAGGCCTTGGGGAGATCTTCTTATTTTATGTTGATTGTCGATGACTACAGTAGGAAGATGTGGGTGTACTTCCTTCGTGATAAGGATCAAGCTTTTGGTAAGTTTAAAGAATGGCTAAAACTTGTTGAGAATGAAACAGGGAAAAGTGTGAAGAAATTTAGAACAGATGGTGGTGGTGAGTTCAACTCAAAGGAGTTTGAAGACTTTTGCAAGAGCAAAGGGATCAAGTGTCAATTGACGACACCTCACACACCTCAGCAGAACGGTGTTGTGGAACGCAGGAATCGCACCATTGTGGAGATGGCAAGATGCATGCTAAAGGGCAAGGGATTTCCTAATCATTTTTGGACTGAAGCTGTTAATACTGTAGTCTACATTCTAAATTGGAGCTACACAAAGGCTCTCAAGGGAAAAACACCTCATAAAGCTTACACTGGTAAGAAACCATCTGTCTCACATTTTAGAATTTTTGGATGTGAATGTTATGCAGATGTTCCAGATGAGAAGAGAAACAAGTTAAACCAAAAAGCAAAAAATGTATCTTCTTGGGTTATAGTGATGAGCAGAAGGCTTACAAATGATATGACCAAGAGGCAAAGAAGATCATCGCGAGTCGTGATGTGGTGTTCAAGGAGGAGCCACATACAGTGGAGGAGGAGAAGGCAAGTTCTTCCACTTTATCATCAAGCGAAGAAGTAGTCCACTATGAACCTATCTAGAGAGCTATCCCTATCCTTAAGGAGGAGGAAGCATCATCTTCAAATGATGAGGAAAAAGTTCATTAACTTGACATCACCCCACCGAAAAAGCCATTTCCACGCTGGGTGAAGTAGCTCTATGACAACAATAATCCTATGCATGCATCTATTGAGGAGAAGGCAGACTGACCAAGGAGGTCTCAGAGAATAGAGGAGCAAAGGAGGGCTTCTGCTCACATAGTCAATATGGCCTTGATGGTTGAGATTATGAGAGAAGTAAAGGAGCCAAGTGAATTGGAAGAAGCACTTGTAGATCCATCATGGAAGACTGCTATGCAAGCGGAGTATGACAGCATGATGAAGAATGACACTTGGGAGCTAGTGGATCGACAAGCAAAGTGGAAGGTTATTGGCACCAAGTGGATTTGGAAGGTAAAGTACAAGGCTGATGGTACCTTAGAAAAGTACAAAGCTAGATTGGTTGCCCAAGGATTTTCACAAGTTGAAGGGTTTGATTTTCAAGAGTCATTTGCCCCAACTGCCAGAATGACCACTATTCGCACGGTACTTGCAGTTGTTGCCCACAAGAAGTGGCCAGTGTACCAAATGGATGTTAAGTCAGCATTCTTAAATGGCGACCTCAAGGAGGAGGTGTACGTGGCTCATCCACCAGGGTTTGAGGCTCCCCATTCTGAGAATTAAGTGTATAAGCTGAAGAAGGCATTGTATGGGCTAAAACAAGCCCCTAGAGAATGGTACTAGCGGATAGATAATTTCTTTTTAAACCTAAACTTCAAAAGATGTGCCTCAGATGCTAACTTGTATGTTTACAAGGATGATAAAAAGTCTGTAGTGATTGTCCTATATGTGGACAACCTTCTTATTACAGGTGACTATGAAGATATTATCAACCAAACTTGAAAGGCTTTGAGTTCTGAGTTTGAAATGACAGACTTGGGCTTGCTACACTATTGTTTGGGGATTGAAGTCTGGCAAGAGCCAATAAAGATCTTCATCTCTCAGAAGAAGTATGCATGGGAGATCTTGAAGGCATTTGGCATGACCGAGTGCAAGGAGATAGCTACATCCATGGAGGTGAATGCAAAGTTATCCGTCGAGGATACATTAGCACTGGCAGACATTCTGATCTACTTGTGTAACACCAGACCAGATATCAGTTTTGTTGTTGGTGTTTTGAGCAAGTTCTCAAATAAACCTCATGCGAGTCATTAGAAGGCTGGGATGCGGGTGCTCAAATACTTGAAGGAAACTCTTGACTATGGTATCACGTACAATTTCAGAACTTCTCTTGTGGGGAACTGTGACTCAGATTGGGCAGGAGACAGTGATTCCAGGAAGTCAGTTTCGGGTTATTGTTTCTCTTTGGGTTTAGGAATTTTCTCTTGGATTAGTAAGAAGTAGCCAACAGTGGCATTGTCTTCTACCGAAGCAAAGTACAAGGCAACTTGTTTTGCTGCATGTGAAGCAGTATGGTTGAGAAGGATTCTATGGCATATGGAAGCGCAGAATGAAGAATCAATTGTGCTGAGATATGACAATCAGAGTTGCATCGCCATTGCAAAAAATCCAGTGTTTCATGCACGCACCAAACATATAGAGATCAAGTATCACCATGTGCGTGGTTTGATAGAGGATGGGATAGTGGAGTGGCCAAGGAGATAGTTCACCTATGGGTGGACATTGAAGGGGGGTGTTAGATATGATCAATGCCCCACCCTCATTAGGTGCCCCCAATGATCCATGGTGCTCAAAGTTGTAAGGCCCCCATTATGAGGAGAAGCCAAATGTGAGCCCGGAGTCGTGACTTGTATATTAGATGAGGTCTATGTGACCGGATGGCAAAAAGGTGACCGTTGTGGGTCTAATCTTTGGGTAAGACGGATTGGTTAAGTTGGTAGCAACTGGAGGTGCATTGCATCAAGTTGCGGGATAAAGGAGTTGAAAGGGGCCCCTATTTTGAGGTCCGGGGGCCACGGAAGCGGCCCCTGGCTGGGGGGTCCTAGGGGGGACTAGTGGCCCCCCTAGCGGGGGTCCGGAGGCATTGCCCCCCGCCCGATGGTAGAATATTCCATGGCCGACTGGTGGAGGCTCATATGGTAGGTCAGTCAGGCCGACCTAACGGCCTTCACGGGCTATAAAAGCTAAACCCTTTCACAGCCATCTATCATTCATCTTTCACCCAGTCAGAGTAGTTGTTCCAGCTAGCCTTAAGCTCTTCACCTATCTTCTGTCTAGATCGCCATCTAAGCTTCACACAGTGGAAGCGCACGGGTGGACATAGCCATCTTTGTATTAATTGTTTGGAGCTAAAGAATTTACTGATTCTCCTCTTATTTGTTGTGTACTCTCTATCTCTTTCTCAGATTTTGTTCGCTGCACCGTGTAATTTTTTACAAATCTCTCATATACAATTACAATGTTTTGATAGATTTGGTTATCTCTGGCTCCCTCTCTTTCTCTCTCTATAGTACATCATATCCTCACTACAATACTCTCTTAATAACTCTCAATAATCCTTCTTAGGTCATGGATACACCTCCCAAGAGGTATGTCTGATATGAAGAGTTACCAGAGCCACTACAGTGTCCTTTCATAGCTCACTACTGTCACTATCACTTAGTCTTCTCTTCAGTCTTCAGCAGTTGCTTCTTCCATTTGTTTTAGCTTCTTTTGAACTTAGATTCATCCTTTCCAAAAGTTAGAAAATTTTCCCAAAGCCACATATACTTTCTATAGAACACTTACAGAAGGTCTACAGAATAGTTACAGTGCAGTACCAGAGCAGCTACAATACAGCTACATTACTGGGACAGAGCAGAGACAGAGGCTCTATAGAAGGTCTACAGAGGGTTACAGAAGGTCATCAGAACCTCATAACTCATACTCAAACCATTCAAAACTATCAAAAACTATTCAATAAGCTTCCAAAAGATCTCAATCTTCATCAATCATCAATCCATGCTTCATACAGAAGACAATCAGAACAAAACAGAAGCTATACAGAAGGTATACATAACCAATCAGAACCTCAACAGAACATCATAGAGCTTCATATCTCCACTGAGGATCATCATGAACTTTCAAAACATAATCAATATCATCCAAAACACTCTCAAACACTTCCATTATCAACCATATATCACTCTAAATCCATCAAAAATCAATCATTCAGACCTAAAAAACAACAAAAATCAGTCAAAAATTCAATCTTTTTCCACTCTCAATACTTTCTCAGTTTCTATCTCATGCAAGGTTCTGGGAGTTTCCCTAGGCTTTAGCATAGCTAGGGGCTCATGCCTAGATGAACAAGATTACTCAATGCTAGGATTGCTTATGTCCTCGGGGCTTCCATGTTTCTCTTAAGGCTTTGTTGCTCTTGTCTCATGGTTCTCCTCAGATGTGACGGGTATAGTTTTGTCACCCTATTGTAACAATGTTGTATCCACTCAGGATTGGTGAATGCAAGTTCTATTGTTGTCCATGGATTGAGTGTTCCAAGCAACCGTTGATAATAATGGTTGCTTTGACTTACCAGAACACACGGATGTGTCTAAGGTTTCACCACTGTTAGGAGAGATGGAAATGGGTTCATTCGTGGGTGGACTCGATGCTTTATTCCTCAACTCTTCAACACTCTTAGTCTCAATCTTCTTGGCATCTATAATCATGTGTAACTGCCATTGTATTCGTTGTTTTCTCCTCTTTTTCTTGGAAAATTGAGGTGTATCCTTTAAAGATTCTAGACCCTGAACTAAGTCAGCCATTGATGTGCTTGGTTGGGCCTCGACCCTCTCTTCCTCTAATGTGTCCTCATGGGACTTAGCTGTGACCTGCTGAACAACCTCGCTAGGTTGTGAAGGTACAAATGCCTCTCCCCTTGGAGAGTCTAGCTCTTCAGCTAATTCTCTTTTGTTTTTCCCCTCATTTGATTGCATTGGCAGCTGCTTCTAGTCAGACATTTTCTCTAGACTCTTGTCCCTTGGAACATGGCTCCATTGCTTCGTATCAGTGCAAGTGTTGGGTTTATAGTTGTTTTTCTCTTGCTCAAGAGGTTTGGGTGACTCTAATGTAGAACCAAGAGATAGTCTAGGATTCTTGTCAGGTAAGTTTGGACGAAACCAACTGAAGAAGTCAGGGTTGTATTGATGGGAAGCATAGAGATCTAGGATTGCAGGGTCTTGAGTGAGATAGAAGACATATGCGCTAACATCGAGTACCATGCTCCCTACTCCTAGCCTGCTAGCCATGTGTAGATCTTCTTCTAGAAGCAGTTTATCATAAAAGGGTGTTTTTGGATAGTGGTAGAAAACTGGACCTCATGGACCACTGCCAACACTCGTAATGAGGTTGGGACAACGTATGTGGGATCATGTATTGATGTACAAAGGGCTTTCCTTTGCTCAACAAGTGTCATTAGTCGGTGGCCAATTTTGGCTGCCAAACTTTTATTGGAGTACCGCCTCTGCATAAAGTCACCTTATCCTTTCTCTTTTCATTTGATTGCTTCGGGATTTTCCTTTTTTGTCACACATTGAGGAGTATAGAGTGAGGATATCAAGAACAATTCTCTAATTGTGGCTTTTGGGATGTCCTTTATGACCTCTTCAGTGAAGACAGCTACATAGCGGGAGCAAACATGTTTTTGCTCATCCCAAGCTAGGGGTTCGACTACGAGCTTTGTGTGCTCTGGTGTTGGCCTTCCGATATCCACATGGACATATGCACATGTGATGGCTATCAGCTTCTGATCAAGCTTCATCATGCACTTCAACTCTGGTTTATTGGTCAAGTGTGCCATCTCCTTGGCCAAATCTTTGAGAGATTTCTCCTCAAGCCTAGGCTTTAGGTGCTTCGAAAGTGCTCGAGGTGTTGAGGATGCTTGTTGCCACATCTCTTCTGCATGTGAATTGCTAAGGACACGTTCTACAAGGGGCATCGTCATGGCCAAAGGTTGTGGCTGCTGTGATTCTTGATTGGAAGTAGTAGCGGCTAGTTTAGTGGACTACTGGGTGCTGCTGTTGGTAGACTACGGTGTCATGTCCTTAGGTAGATTGGGAGTGGCTGTGTCTTTTGTTGCCCTTTGAGCATTCACTTGTGCAAATCGAGCATTAGTTGAGCTAGCCATGGTGGATTGGAAGTAGTAGTGGCTAGTTCAGTGGATTGCTGGCTGCTAGTGTTGGTAGACTGAGGTGTCAGGTCCTTAGGTAGATCCGGAGTGGCTATGTCTTTTGTCGCCCTTTGAGCATTCACTTGTGCAGATGAGCATCAGTTGAGCTAGCCACGATGGATTGCACAGGCATACCCTCAGGCTGAGAGCTAAGGGTGGTGTCATGTCCCACCTCTTGGACATTTGGAAGCTTAGATGAAGATAGAGATTGGGATTGAGCAGTTACACTTGACATTTTTTGTTGTGCTTCCTGTGCTCATTTAGGGAAAGAGGGTGTAGGAGATTTGGCACTCCTAGGTGGACTTAGCACTGGCTGGAATATTTGATCGTGGCTATTAGACGACTCTACCGTTTGCTTTATTGAGCAATTAGTTGTATCATGAGTAACATTGTGCCTGTTGTGCTCATTATCCTCTTGGAAAGTTAAAGGTTCCTTGGGCACTAGTGACTTTTGTGTAGCCTCAACGATTACATCTGATATCTACTTGCTAAGCACACTATTAGGATGAGGATCTACCTTTCAAATAGTCTTGTTTGGTTCCTTGATTTCAATCGCGAGGGGCCCAGTCACTCCAACCTCGTTGAGTGAAGACTTGGATTTTCGTCTAGATTTCCTCTTGTGCTTCTTTGCTTTTGATATGATCTGGACTTTAGCTAATAGAGGTGGTTTAGCACGGGGTTTTGGCATCCAAATCCATTAGTTACCTATGTAATACCCTTGAGCACATAGCAATGCTTTGAATATCCATCGTGACATTGTGCTAGTTCTCCATCTATTCCTTTGTCTATAAGGCTTGGGCTTCTTTTGTCGTCTTCTACGATATTTGTAAGTCCAAAGCCTATCCTTGGCATTGTCTCCTGACCTTCTTGTTTTGAGCATGGCTTGCTCATTGGTTCTCTCTGTTCAACATGCACTTGTATCAACTCCTCCAACAAGTCCTTGCTCTCGTCATGAGGCTTGCCTCGTTTGACAGAATATTCCTTGCCTTTCCCTCGATGTTTGATGAGGTCACCCTTACTAAAGGTTGTGATTATCCTCACACCCGGTAGTGTGAAGTATATACTTTGCACTACATAATCATCCTCACACTTCGTCGCCCTTTTGAAGGGTCTTCCTAGGAGGGTTTCCTTTCCACAATCAGTGCTATGTGGGGGAACATGGAATAGGATAGGCAAGCTTTTAGCCTCAATAGTTACAAGGATTTTGCACTTCTCGATAAGTGCTTGTGGGTTTCCCCCATAAGGATTAAGAGTTGCATCAATTGGTACAAGCTCTAGTTGGCCTAGTAGGGTCCATGCGTCATAGATCAAGATATTAAAATCAGCTCCTTCATCGATGAGGGTGTCGACACACTGCTCCCTTTTGCAGTGAGTTTGACCCTAAGATAAGCAAGCGGTACTATGTCTTCATCTTTCAGGTCTTGGCTTATAAATTTAATCCTTCTAATACATGTCCTTGAGTCCCCGATTGCACAACCAGATGTGGATTCTCTACTGATGTCTTAGGTCATCTATGTAGCGTCATTCAAGGTGCACCTATTGTTAGGACTGTCATGTCTGGCCATCCTTGCAGTAGCTTGATGTTGTTGCATTGTGTTTTGACTAGATGCAATATGGACGCAACCTATACATGTTTTTGTGGTATGTCCTTTTTGCCCTTGTTGGCTAGATCGACCCATTGAGGTTCTAGGGTCTCTGTTTGTCTTTGTTTGGGTATGGGCATTTGGTTGTTGTTTTGCAAGTGAGAATCTATGCTTGTGTCGAGCCCTTATCACACTAGGATCTAATTTGGAGGGCCTGTCACGGCATGCAATTTCTCTCCAACCTACTTGGGGGAGGTGCAGAGGGGGCAGAGCCCCCTTTGCAGGGGTCCCGGGAGGGGGGGAGAGGGGGCAATCCCCCTTGGCCCGTAAGGCCTTTATAGTAAATACCATGCACGATTTGAAGGACCATTCATAGCCAAATTTTGAACTACTTGCTCTAGATTTCAGTCTAGTGATAGATCTATGATGTGCTTTTGGCTCTATATGGTCTTTGGGTCGGTTTCACGGTCTACAGGTTGAATATTTGGAAAAATCCAAATTCGGCCCAACAAGTCCAAATTGCAGGGGCAGAATGTCCAATTCGGCCCTTCTGAATGGCCGAGGGTCGAATGTAATTGGTCTGAATGTCAAATTTGGCCAGTCCGAATGTGGTTGTCTGAGGGCCGAATGGCCGAATGGTAGTGGGCCGAATTGACCAGTCAAGAGCCGAGTCAAATGGGCTAAATGCCAAGTTGGTCCGAATGGTGAATTTGGCCAAGCCGAATGTTAGCCTTGTCCGAGTGGGATTGGGTCGAGTCGGCAGGGCTAAGGGCTGAATATCAAGTTAGTCCAAATGGTCGATTTGGACGGGCCAAGCGGTGGGCGTCCGAGTGGTAGTTGGCCGAATGGCAGAATACATGAGGGGACTGAGGGCTAATTCTAGGACTCGACCCAGATTTTCCATCACTTGGACGTGCCAAACGCGGTGCAATTTTGGCCAACACAACCATAAATCGCTCGAATCACACGATTCAAGTCACAGCGTATCGCACACACATCCATATCAAAGTTATGGATAAAGGAGAAGAGTTGTACATATCTGGAATAGCAAATAAACTCCAAAATGCAAATTGACAAACAAATCAAATGCTCATGCCCTGTTATAATAGTAGAAACCCTTTTGCATATTTTCCTTTGTTTTTGTGCATTTTTTCCTACCCTTATGCATCCAAATCACCAAAAAAAAATACACTACTCCAACATGCTTTTCCAAATCCAAAAAACCAAAAAGCTACTTGATAAGGAGATCGAATACCTCTTCAAACTCCCTTTGCTTCCTACCTATCTACCTCAAGCATCAGTTCGGGAAAAACCCTACTTCAATGCTCAATTCGAAGCGTGCAAGCACTCAAGGCTTGAATCCGTTGGTCCCGGCAATGGAACCAAAATTTAGAGGCGAGCAAGAGCTCAACTGCCAAGACCCACAAACCACTTATTGTTCAAGTGTTCCAAGCCAAGCACTAATGGCTACCTCTCACATAGTCGACATGCTATCCATCTCTACAAGCGTAGTGAGCTTACCTCTATGCCCGATCAAGTTGCCTCCTCTCCCCGAGCACTCCGGTAGCTCCACGATCCAAATGTAAGCTTCAAGCAAGCTCCATCCTCAAGATCCATGCTCCAAGCTCCATTGCCGCAAGCAAGAGAAAAGAAGAGAAGAGAAGAGAAGAGAAGAAGAAGAGAGGAGAAGATGGAGAGCTTCTCCACCACAGTCCCTCACACTCACACACTCACTCCCTCACACTCTCACACTCCCTCTCTCAAGCACAAGCTCAAGCAAGCAAGAACAAGAACAAGAATAAGAAGAACAAGAAGACGAGAGCTACTTTTGGCCACACACAAGAATGAGCTTCTCATTCACTTTTCAACTTTATATACAAAACCCTAAATCCCTTTTGAGCGATCATCCCCTTATCCCCTTTTTTACATGCCTAGCCATTTTTTGCATTGCCCTCCTATCTTCCTAACTTCTTTTCCACTGCCCATCTACCTTTACAATGTGCAGGGGTGAGAGCCGACGCTCTTAAAATAAATCTCGGTGCCCCTTGCACTCTCTTTTACAAAAGTGTTGACTTGTGCTTTTCTTGTGCATCTTTCTCCTTGATTTGGGACTATTTTGCACTTCTTGTATTTTCGGATTCTTCTTTGGCATACCTTCCTCTTCCATTTCACTTTTTCCTTAGCCTTGCCTTCTACTTTAGATTTTTTTGATTTTCCACCTTGTTCATTTGAGGGTTAACAATAGGCAATGCTCTTCATAGATTTTGATGAGAGGGAATAGCTTATGATGATCCTCGAGAGAGTCTACAATCCTTTGCTGATGGATGTTCATAGGGATCGATTTGGCTACCAAAAATAGGTTCAAACACTCCATCTATGGCCAACAAACAGTTCTTGAATCAAGGTTCTACTTCAATGATGATATTGATGCCCCAAAAGATTGCCTATATAAGCAAAGTCAAGGCCCCCTAATGGCTATCCATTCTTGTATAGATTTTAGGCTACTTTAACCTATCAAAATGCTACTTGTCTAAAGGAAAGTTATCATCATAGCCCTTCATCCCTATCATCTCCACTCTCTTGTCAAGAAAAAGGGAAGAAGGGAGAGGAATCTCAATCCCCTCTTTTGCATAGATCGCTATCTTCTTTCCCATCAATTCCATTCTCCAAATTGGTTGAAAATTCACCCTATGTCTCAGTCATTTTTCCTATCTTGGAACATCCCTCTCACTATCCAATCTAGCTCAATCTCCTCTTGGTCAATTTATCATCAATTCCCCCCCATGAATTTTAGTTCATTGAGAGGGTGGAGACTTGAGGATAGGATTCTTGAGTGAAGAAATAGTCATACTATTCCAAACAATGAGAGAGATCATAATTACACTGGTCTAGCAATAACAATAGATGTAGATATGTTTATCCCCAAAATGCATAAAAAGCATAATTATCTATTTGAAGAACTAAGACCTCCTGCCTTAGGAAATAAATGAAATAATCACCATAACTTGAATCAAGGTTCTTGTTCTACAATGGCTAACCTATCATTTTAATATATCCAATCATGATCTTTGGTTGTAAGTAAATACCCTCCTTGAAGAATACAAAGATCAACACAATTTCATTATATGTAAGCCATCGAGTATATGAGCCATCCACATTATATCTGAAATTTCCTATCTCACCCTCGTGTTTTGCATGTAGCTTGATCTCTATTTTTTTTAGTTTTTAGCTTAAAGAGAGCCTAAAATTAGTGAGATTCAAAGTTTAAATACATGAATTGATTTTCATACAAACTAGTAAACCATAGAAGTTCTAGCTATCTACAACTAGGGATTAGCAAGTCTTCTATGATCCATAGAGAAAATTCTTAAAGGAGTGTGTTTGGGAAATTCAAACCACCATGGCCCCAAAGAAAAGAGAAAGTATAGTTGAGAAAATCCTAATTACAATAGGAGTAGATAAAATTATTGTTATGACAAGCACAATTCCTCTTCATCCTCCATCTTTTATTCATCAAGTGTTTGTGTGCAATAGGATTTCATTGAAAATAATGCAACTAATAGGTAGATCAGCGCAAAAAAATCGTGTAATTTGCATCCATAATTAATCTTTGATAATTAGAAATGAAAGATCAAAGTAGCTAAAATATGCTAGTTTAATTAATAATTTACATATGCAACAAAATTAGCTATCTCTTGGTCCACAATAACTCGAGTGAATTGATAATACATTGCAATAGTTGAATCTTAGATAAATTGTTTTGCCAATTGATTATGTATAGGAATATGGATTGAATTTTTTAAAAGGCCTCTAGACACAAAATTGAAAGCATCATTTGTGCAAGGCCTCAAAATTAGGAGATTGAGATACTTAGAACCCTAGCACAATAGGAAGGATACAACATCAAGCAAATCCATGGAATCTTAAAAAAGAAGGAATGCCCTTGTCATGACTTCTTCAATTTGGTATATCCATGTAAGTGAAAAATTTGGATAAATTGTTTGTTATATTGGTACATTAGATGCAACTAGTAGAATATAGTTCACAAAGGACTTTTGCCAAAGTATTGAACTTTGCAAAGAAAGATTGTTTTGAAGAGAATACTAATTGCCATGATAGATTGTTTCAAGAGGGTTTACTAATTGCAAATATTTTAGTTTCCAACACAATTATTGATGGATTATTCTATACATATGATAGAGGGAGTGGTGATGACTATCGCCAAGCATACTACTAGTTTCCTCACTCTAGAATTGTTGCCATCTTGATTGTTAAGGCTAGCATCATAGATGAGAGATCTCTCCACTAGTGTGACTGGTTTCTTGAGAATCATGACGACTAGTGAGGATTTAAGGAGATTGTAAAGATGTCTAGGATGGGTGCTCTCCAAGCCCAGATGGTCCTAAATATTCCTATACTAGTTAGTGGGATGGATAGCTAATACCTAATTTCAAGTGGTTCTGTTCTAGTTTTAGAAGATTTTTGTGTCTAGTTTATTGGGTATGATTTTGATTATGGTTGATAGCTAAAAATAAGATTGCTTCCTTCTTTTTTGTATAAGAAATAATTGGTTGTTAAGGATTGTATTTGTATCAAGATCATTTAGATAAGAAGAACTAACATTCGATAGATTAATCAAGGAAGCTGATTGAAATATTCCAACCAATTAGTGTGTTAGGTAATTAGATATTTAAAGAATACATTGGATGTGTGCATGGGAGGTAGATGGGCTACTACCTTGATGAGGATGTCTTGTAAATGAGTGGGCACATTTTTTTTTGGGTTTTTTTAAAAATGGGTTAAAATGTTGGAGATGGTAATTATAACTCTCCTAGGATCCAACCTTAAAACCTACATAGCATTATTATGCCAATTCACTGCATGAGATAGCACACTTATTCATTGTTGACATAGTGCAAATCTGCCATATGAGATAGCACTAGCATATGGTTAATCACCCATGCTATCTCTTTGTTCTGTGTTGCTTTTCTAACCCTAGGTTATTTTATGGTTGTTGATTTAGGTGATTGGATAAGTGATTTTACTATTGTATTTTATGTGAATTTTTATTTATAGTCATTTGTTGCATGATCATGACTTGTTGCATGTGTAAATGTGTAGCACCAATCGCATTGTGCTAGGTTGATGATCAAAGAATTAATGTGTTCGTGTTTTTGGTGGGTGGACATATGATTAGATTGAAGAATTGGAGAAAATTATGATAATAAAGTGTTACATGGAACACAAATCATTATTTTGGCATTCTTTGGGATGTATTATTTGTGTGCTATATGCAAGATATTTTTTCGATATTAGTGTACATCTCTAGTCCTAAGGTGGGTATGCATATTTATTTAGGCCCAAAGAGAATGTTTAGAATTTTAGATATTAGAAAAAGAGGAGCCATTTATAAAAAGAGAATAAATTATAGATGTAATATCTTATTTTGGGCACAAGATCAATAGTATCACTAATGAAAGAATTTTTTTAAGGTTAATATTAATGGGATAGGCGTTACTAATTCTCTAGGAGGTATCAAATGTTTACATCTATAACGGCTTTATGAACATTTTGTAGAATAGAAATCTTCAAATGATTCAAAGCTAATTTGAATTATTTTTGTAAAAGATAAACTATAGATTGAATGTGTTGATTTTTCAAATAGTCTATATTATCAAGACTTCTTGTTTCTATAACTTATTTATGTATCGAGAAGAGCCCTCTTAATACATGAGGAGAGATTGCATCCAATTGGTGTCATTCTTTTCTTTTTGGCATTCGTCGCTCTATTTTTTTTGTGTTCAACTTCACTTTTTCTTCACTTGGTCAATATACCTTAATTGTGATTGTTTGATCTTACCACTAACTTCATGTAAAATTTACAAGTGATCATCGGCTAGCAAGTCAGTTTTTCTAATACATCAATAGATATGGTCAACATATGAGTAATATTTTCTTACCATAGACAACCTCAAAATGTGCATGATCAATAGCTAAATGAGATGTATTATTGTAAGTAAATTGAAGGACAAGTAGGTGTTGATCCCAGTTTATAGGATTATCAAGAGTGTATGATCTTACTAAAACAAGGATATACTATTGGTTGCTTGAGTTTGTCCATTTCTCTCAAGGTGTGTGAGGTGTTTGCTAGGCTCACTCCAAGGCGCACCTTTTTGTAGTCCATCAGTAGGTTTTCCAAATGACACCGCTCGTGGAACATCACAAGGTTTGTCACTTAGACCCCACTGAGTTTGCAACAAAAGTGTTTCGACCGAACCCACTGGGATCAACCTAAATATCAAGGTTCCTAAAATCATATGGGTCTCCTAACATCCAGCTAGCGTCAATAATTTTGAGTTTCCACTTCTATAGGATTACTCGATCTAAAGTGGACTTGCCATTATACTTGGTTCAAAGAGAATGGGAGACAAAGGAGAGTGCAGTATGTCAACCCTCCTGCCCATAAGGAAAAATCCTATTCTCATCCCCTAAAACAATGCAAGTCAATTCTACCTAACGACTATTATCATCTTCATATTTCTATCGTTGATTTAGAAAAGCTCCTAGCTAACTGGGACTACCCTACCATTGGAGACCTATTTAGGGTTAGGTCCACCCGCTTTCCTTTAATGATGGAATTATCTTTAGTTTTTTCATTACCTATAACACATTTATTGGAACATATACAACCAGCTTTCTTAATTAGTCTATTAAATCACAAGTTCCTTCACGTAATTTATCTCAGGGACATGCATACAATTCAAACAACCCTTGAGTAAAACAAATTTCTTTATTATATTGGAAGTTTATTACAATTTTCATCTTTTTGACCCTACGAAAGATATACAGAATTCCACGAGGGTATTCTGCCCACCAAGATTCCACCCTTGTAACTAGTATTTAGGATTCTAGGATCCCATCCTAGGTCACGAAGGGGCTTGTCAAATTCTAGAAGTAATGCGGAATTTATGGCCAGAGCCCCCCCCATGGCACCCACAGTTCCTATTGCTTGAGGCTATCCCTATGAACAGACCTTTTGCTACTACAGAGATGGTTTAAGCCTCTTGAAGAGATACCCATGACCCCTTGGAGTAGGGTCTCGTAGCTAGCTTGGGGGTAGCCTAGTGCGATCTTTCCTTTTATCATGTTTGTCAATGTTTCTAATCATTAGAGATCTAGATTCTAGCAAACACAAACAATCCTTTCAAACAATGACAATCACATCATCTTGCAGTTCACAATATCCATAGCCAAGGTAGACCTTATCCTAAGGTAACCTTATATTCTAATGAGGATTCTCCTCCCCATAAAGAAGTGTTGAGTACATCTCTTACAACATGTTAAGCAAGACATGAATTTTCCATTTGGGGCTAACTTACCCAACATAAGTGAATCTCCTTTAGAAAAAATATTGTGACTTTACAAGACCCTTAAATAGACATTCACTTTTTATAACAAGTGTTAATCAACCGTAACCTTGTAGCGTTGACAATATATCAATTTATTTTATTAATCTCAAGTGTGCATATAGTCTTTTACTCATTTCGTGCAATATCCTCCTGTAACTATTTCCATCATGATCTTACGAATTATAATCTTGATTAATCTAACTACAAATCATATGTAGCTATTAACCATTTATGCATGTATTAATATGCTCTCTAGATAAATTTGTCAATTCGTGTAAGTGAAAAATATGAAAGCTAATATTTTCTTGTACTTAATTCTTATATGAATGTTGTCCATGCAATCTAACAAGTAGATATTGTATCATTTAATACAAAAGCTAACATTTAATATAAAATTTTGATAAAAACTTTATTACTTTATGTGGCGATATGAAAATAATAGCCTATTTTTGAAACATGAATAATTTGGTTTAGCATGACAACATTGAAAATTTCGTATTTGCTTGCACTTGCATTCGCCACACCTGATGTTCCATTGTTGGTAGTGGCAACTCCGGCAACCTCGGGCACTCTCGTATCTCTGGCAATACCCCCCAATTGTGGTGGTTCTCATGGTCTTTCCACCTCTTTACTTTGGAGCCATCATTCACAAGTGGATTCAAGAGATAAAGAAGGAGGAATGCATTTGGGATGGGAGAGCGTAAGAGAAGATAGCTTAATCAAAGAACCAAAACCAGGGGGTTGAGTTAAATCTCTCCCTCGCATCCTCTCGAGGTAACTCCTCACACACACACACACACACACTCTCTCTCTCTCTCTCTCTCTCTCTCTCTCTCTCTCTCTCTCTCTCTCTCTCTCTCTCTCTCTCTCTCTCTCTCTCTCTCTCTCTCTCTCTCTCTCTCTCTCTGGGAGGGGTATCCTTCTACCTCCCTCTCACAGCCTCTTGGGGTCTCCTTATGCCTCCCTAAACTGCTCCCGGTGCCTCTTATTTATAGCTAAATTAGAGTAGGGTTGTGGCTAAGAAGAAGAGCTCTTTATGGAGATGATCTTGGCAAAATCTGCAATCTGAAACTTCTAAGATGCAATTTGATGCTCAAATCACAAATCAGATGGTTCCATTGGCTCCAAAAGGGAGGTAAAACTAGGATACTTGGTCAAAAATCTTCTAGATCATTCCTTCTTTTCCCTTTTTGGAGTGTTTTTTGCTGCATGTAAACTGCGATCGCGACGTGCGTGATTTTGCCAATCCTTCTTTTTGCATTAAATCTCCAAAACTGGTTGAAAATCCACTTGCTTTTTTTCACATGACACCCTGTTCTAGAAGTTTCCATAGCTTTTTAGGATATTTACAATAAATAATATCCACAAAATAAAAAATATGCTAGTTTTGTCCAAAAATCTAGTATTTTTGGACCATCCATACTATACACACACTAACACTAATGATTAATATGGCTTATAACTCTCGTTCACGTGGTAACTTCTGTGATGGGTGGCTACAGTCCTTGTCAATCCGAAAAAAAATGCCAGGTTACAATCCTCCATTTTTTTAAATTGTTAGTTAGTTAGTTATTAACATTAGTTAGTTTTTACTTTAGTTAGCCTTTCATTAGTAACCTTACTAACTTACTAGTTGACTAACTAAATTTCAAACTAACCAACTAACTTTTAATTGCGTGGAAGTATTACATCCTCCTCTTCTTAGAGAAATTGAGATGTCCTCATCTAGAGAGAAATCGTGGGTATTGTAGATAAAGAACATTCTCATCTATCCATGTTGCATCTTCTTCAGGATACTGGACAAGGTATTCTCTAAGGGTTCTACTCCTCAATTTTCTCTCCCTTATATCAATTACCTTGTCAAGTTGTAGCTCAAGGACTTCTTGGCTAGGTATTACAACTTGTTGATCATCAAGGATATGGTTAAGGTTAGCTACGTATGCTTTCAATAAGCTAACATGAAATACATTGTGGATTATTATATTCTGAGGGAGTTGTATCTTGTAAGCACTTGGTCCTAAGTTCTTGAGAACCTTATAGGGTCCATAATATCTTAGACTTAGCTTCTTAAATTCTCCTATAGACAAAGAACTCTTCTTTGGATGGACACGGATGAAGACCATGCCTCCTTCTTTGAAGATTCGTTCTTATATTTTTAGATCAACATATGCCTTTTGTCGGTTCTTGGCAGCTCGAATATCTTGTCTAATAATCTTGATTTGATCATTCCTTTCTTCTAACATTTTTATTGAAGTTTCTACCCTTAGAGTAGGATCGGAAAAATTAAGTGGCATATGGCAATCTTGACCATATAATGCCTGAAATGGAGTCATCTGAATACTTCGATGATAGGAGGCATTATAAGCAAATTCCACTAAGGGTAGATATTGAATCCACCTTTTAGGTTCCTTACTGCAATATGTGCGGCGCAGAATATCCTCAATCACTTGATTAACTCATTTTATATGCCCATCAATTTTTGGATGATAAGCAGTGTTGATGGGTCCCAATGGCTTCAAATAAACTCTTCCAGAAATATGATGTGAAAAGAGAATCACGATCACTGATGATCCTTTTAGGTAACCCATGTAACCTAAAAATCTCTTTTACAAAACTTCTTGCAATATCTGAAGCTTTGTAATTGGTTTTTGTTGGAATAAGATGAGTGACCTTTGTTAGCATGTCTACTATTACCATTATTGAGTTATATCCTCATTGCACAAAAGGTAACCCAACTACAAAGTCCATGCCAATAAACTCCCATTTCATCTAGGGAATGTCAAGTGGCTAGAGTTTTCCTAGTAATTTGACACATTCAAATTTTACCCTTTGACAATTTAGACATTCAGTGACATACTTAAGTACATTACCCTTGAGTCTTTGCCAGTAATAGCTTTTCCTAACAGCATTAAGAGTTTTTACATATGCTGGGTGTCCTAAAAAAGGAAAGTCATGTGCTTCCCAAAGTATCCTTCTCTTGAGAGTCTAACTTAAAGGAATGCATAGTCTCATTCTGAAATAAACAAGTCCTTTGTCTTCATTTGTAGAGAATTCTTGATACTTAGTCTTGAATTTGGAATCTTGTTCATTATTTTGAACTTCCCAAAACAATTGTTGATAGTCTAGGTCCTTATTTGCTTCATCCTTAGTCAACTTGATGATAGGATTAGTTGGCATTGATACCATTGTAGCCAGAGTTTCTGCCCTAGATGGTTCTTTGGAAAGAGCATTAAGGAAGGCTTTATGACCAAGGGCATCTGCCACTACATTTTCTTTACCAGGTCTGAACTTAATTTCAAAGTCATACTCCTGCAGAATTTTGATCCACCGTCATTGCCTCATATTAAGATCAGGCAAAGTAAAAATCCACTTAAGACTTTTATGATTTGTTACTAAGGAAAACTTATTTCCAAGCAAGTAATGTCTCCACAATTTGAGAGTGTGAATCATAGCTAACAACTCCAGGTCATGATTGAGTAGCATAACCCTTTTCATGGGCTTTTAATTTTCTCGAAGAGTAAGCTACAAGATGTCCTTCTTTCTACATTAGTACACATCCCAATGCAAGAGAGTTGGAATCTGTGACAACTTCAAATTCCTTGCTTAAGTCAAGTAGCCTTAAGATGGGAGCAGTTATCAAACTATGCTTTAGTTGTTCAAAGCTAGATTGTTCAATTGGCATCCAGATAATGGCAACTTGCTTTTTGAGTAGGTTTGTAAGACGTGCTACAATTTGGGCATAGTTTCTGATGAATATCCTATACCATCCTATTGTTGAGATATCGAGCTCCACTCATGATACGCCAGGGTGACCGTTGTGTATTTATGTCACCGACTTGTCAATTGCAGACGCGGTTGGTACACCACCCATGAATAATAGCTACATGATAGCTATCCTTATCTACTCTAGTTCGTGGCTCAATTAGTATGCCACCTTCCTTAGTTGAGTTTGGTTTGAGACCCATATAGAGGGTTCTTCTATTTCTTTGTACTAGAGTTCTTTTGGCTTACACAACTAAGAAGAGGAAAACTGTTTTCAGCCTCCACCCTTGTGTGTATTCCCCCATTGTGCAAGCAAGAAAGCTTCAAGCGAGACTCCTTCCTTCTCTCCCACAATCTTAACATGGTATCAGAGCCTTGTTCGTGGTAAGGAGCTCAAGAAAGCAAGCCAAGCTCGCGGTGTTCTGGTAAGAGGAGCAGTGTTGCTTTCATTTTCTGTTTTGGGAGCAGATCTCTGCAGGTAGCACAGCCGGAAAGTGCAGGAGTGCATTATCTCAGGTTGAGATGCCCTTCACGGTGAAGTAAGAGGGCAGTATATTGTTTTTTTGATTTGAGGCCATTTCGGGGCCTGTTTTGGAGGCGAAAGTTTTCTGCACGCACTCAGGAAAAGGCCTAGTTTTATGCTATGCAGCCACTGTTCTACAGGTCGGTGAATAGTTACTGTAAAAATTGCATTGTATGCTTGTGTGCAGAGACATTGGGAGTTACAGAATCATCCCTGTTGCATGTTGATGCAAAATCGTCACTAGGAAGTGACTGTGTGGTCAAATACCACTTTCGCCAGTTTTGCAGATTTTCCCTTGTGAGGGTGAAGCTGTGGTTTTTGCAGTGACAGAATTTTTTGCAGTCTTCTGTAATGGCATCTGATTCTCTTTCACAGATTGTCACTGAAAAGCTTGACAAGAACAACTTCCAAGCATGGAAGTTTAGAATGACGAATTTCCTTATGGGAAAAGGATATTGGGAATTTGTTGCAGGAAATGAAGAAGAACCAGTTCTTCCTGATGTTCCCAATCAACTGCAAATGCAGGCATTTAAAGCATGGCATGAGAGAGCCAGGAAAGTTATGTATTGGCTGTCTATCAGCATTTCAGACTCTATGATTGTGCATATTCAGGATGCAAGTACGCCAAAGGAGGCATGGGATACTTTGTCAAAAATGTATAGCACAAATACGCAAGCCAGGAAAATGCAGCTCAAGCAAGAGTTGCACAATGTGCAAAGAGAAAATATGAGCATCAACGACTACCACATGAAGGTGAAGAAGATTGCGGATGCACTTGCTTCCATTGGGTCACCAGTGGAAGATGATGATTTAGTTTCTGTGACCTTGAATGGTCTAGGAAAGGATTATGCACAGTTTCGGACATCCATTTCAGTTCGTGAAAGATTTCCTAATTTTGAGGAGCTGATTGCTCTTCTAATTTCTGAGGAGCAAAGAAATGGTGGTGCATCTTCTTCAGGAGGAACTTCAAAAGAAGTTGTCTTCTACTCAAATGCTGGAAGAGGTAGAGGCAGAGGTAGAGGAGGCCGATATGGAGGCCGTGGTAGAAATCAGAATATGCAGCAAACTCAAGAAAACCAGTCCTATGGAGGAGGACGTGGTAACTCTAGAGGCAGGGGGAGCCAAAGAGGTCGTGGTGGATGGCAAAGAGGCCAAAATGCAAACAGTAATGTTGAATGCTACTATTGTGGTAAAATGGGTCATATGGCTAAAGACTGCTATAAAAAGCAGAATGACATCATGAATGGAAAACCACAACAAGAAAATTATGCATCCTCTAGTAGACAGGGTGATGACAGAAATGAGCATCTGTTTATGGTGCAGCACATGAACAAATCTGTGACAAATGCAGAAGAAAGCAATGATGTATGGTATGTTGACTCAGGTGCATCAAACCACATGACAGGTCATGCAGAGTGGATGGAGGATGCAAGGAAAATGGAAAAACCAGGATTTGTGGAGACTGGTGATGATACTGCACATCCTATTGTGCAGATTGGAAAAGTTCCCTTGTCTATGCAGGATGGGAAAAAGAAATACCTGTCCGATGTATTTCATGTCCCGAATATCACCAAGAATCTGGTTTCTGTTGGTCAAATGGTTGAACAAGGCTTGCAGGTCATATTTAATCCTCATGGATGCTTTGTTGAGGATATGAAAAATAAAGGTCACTTGATAGCAAAAGGAAAGAAAAAGGGTAGAATGTTTACATTGGATGCAGGCATGTCTGAATTGAGTGCAGCAATGTTTGCACATGGGACCGGTGTAGTTGCAGATATTGATATCTGGCATAAACGCATTGGTCATGTTAATGTACAGCGACTTAAATCAATACAGGCCCAAAATATTGTTGCAGGTTTGCCGAAATTCAAGGTTGCAGAAATGCATAAGGTATGTGAAGCCTGTCAATTTGGAAAACAGGCAAGGAAACCATTTCCTAGACATGTTCAAGAGAGTAAGAAGCCATTGGAATTAATCCACTCTGCTGTGTGGACAACTAAAGCTGCATCTCTTGGAGGCTGTCATTATTTTGTCAGTTTTATTGATGACAGCCTCAATAGTGGTATGCATGTATCATGAAAAGGAAAAGAGAAGGTTGATCAGCCCATGTTTGATGTGAATGTAGGTCACTCTTATGTGGATGGTGAATCCAGTGGCTCAGAACAAAGCATTGATGATGAGTTGGGTATCCTTCTATTGTTACACCTGGAGTAAGGAAGACCAGGGATGTTTTGAGAGCACCTGGGAGTGGACCTACTTTGCGCAGGTCTACGAGAGCTAGGTATCCTGTGGATAGGCTGAAATATGATGGATTTACAGCCATTCACTATGCATATATGGTCAAAGTGATACAGGAACCAGAACCCACTTCTTTTGAGGAAGCCATGGGAAAAGAAAAATGGGAGAAAGCCATGGATGAAGAAATGGATGCCTTGGAAGCTAATGCTACATGGGAATTGGTACCTTTGCCTAAAGGTAAAAATGCAATTGGCTGTAAGTGGGTTTATAAGGTGAAGCACAATGCAGATGGTTCTGTGAACAGATACAAGGCAAGATTAGTAGTCAAGGGGTATGCACAAACATATGGTATTGACTATGAAGAAACATTCAGTCCGGTTGCAAGGATGGCAACCGTAAGAGCGGTCATTGCTATGGCTGCATCAAAGGGATGGTCTTTACATCATATGGATGTAAAGAATGCCTTCTTGCATGGTGATTTGCAAGAAGAGGTCTATATGGAGCAGCCACCAAGTTATGTGCATGATGTTCATCCTGAGTTTGTTTGCAGGTTGAAGAAAGCCTTGTATGGCTTGAAGCAAGCACCTAGAGCATGGTCTGACAAGATAGGACAGTATCTTGTCACTATTGGCTTTCAGATTTCCAAGGCAGATTTCTCAGTTTATGTGAGAAAAATAGAGAAAGGTATTATGCTACTTGTCATTTATGTTGATGATTTGATTATGACAGGTGACAGTGATGAAGATATCCTTCATGTGAAAATCCTATTGAAGCAGAAGTTTGAGATGAAGGATTTGGGAGAGCTGCGTTATTTCTTGGGCATTGAGGTGATTAGATCACCAAGTGGGATACAGCTCTTGCAGAGGCAGTATGGATTGGACATGCTGTCCAAATATGGGATGACAGGCTGTAAGCCTATTTCAGTTCCTTTGGAGCAGAATGTGAAGCTAAGCACAGATGCAGGTGAGCTTCTAGAAGACCCTACTATGTACAGACGCATAGTAGGAAGTTTGATTTATATGACTATTACTAGGCCAGATTTGAGCTATGCTGTTGGATTGGTAAGTCAGTTTATGCAGGCTCCAAGGAAACCACATTTGGATGCGGCTAGACGCATACTCAGGTATGTGAAGTCCACATTGCAGTATGGACTATTTTATGAGACTGGGGTTCAGATACAGTTGCATGGATACACTGATGCTGATTGGGCTGGTAGTATTTCTGATAGATGATCTACCAGTGGATATGTGTTCTCTTTTGGGAGTGCTGCAGTCACTTGGAGCAGTAAGAAACAGCCTACAGTTGCCTTGTCGAGCACAGAGGCTGAGTACAGGGGTGCAACAATGGCTGCATGTGAGGTAGCTTGGTTGCATAAGCTACTTTATGATATGCATCAGTCTACAGATGGACCAGTTGTCATTTATTGTGACAACATGAGTAGTATACACTTGGCAAATAACCCAGTCTATCATGCTAGAACAAAGCACATTGAGGTGCATTATCACTATGTGCGAGAGAGGGTTTTACTAGGTCTTATTGATCTAGTTTATGTCAGCACAGAGGATCAGGTAGCTGACATATTCACGAAGGCATCTGGCGTAGAGAAGCTGCACAAGTTCAGAGACCTGCTTGGTGTACAGGAATTGGGATTGAGCTCGAGGGGGAGTGTTGAGATATCGAGCTCCACTCGTGATACGCCAGGGTGACCGTTGTGTATTTATGTCACTGACTTGTCAGTTGCAGACGCGGTTGGTACACCGCCCATGAATAATAGCTACATGATAGCTATCCTTATCTACTCTAGTTCGTGGCTCAGTTAGTATGCCACCTTAGTTAGTTGAGTTTGGTTTGAGACCCATATAGAGGGTTCTTCTATTTCTTTGTACTAGAGTTCTTTTGGCTTACACAACTAAGAAGAGGAAAACTGTTTTCAGCCTCCACCCTTGTGTGTCTTCCCCCATTGTGCAAGCAAGAAAGCTTCAAGCGAGACTCCTTCCTTCTCTCCCACAATCTTAACACCTATTAGACCTAGAAAACTTCTCACTTCCTTGATAGTGGTTAGGGGTGGCCAACCTTGAACATCTTTAACCTTGGTAGGATCTACTGATATACCTTCACTAGACACTATGAATCCCAAGTATTCAATTTTCCTTTTGAAGAAGGTACACTTCTTCTTCTTGGCATATAACTTGTGTGTTCTCATTGTCTCTAGGACAATGCAAAGATGTGGTTCATGATCTTCTTTCTCCTTAGAATAAGTTAAGACATCATCAAAGAATACAAGAACAAAATCACCGAGATTAGGCCTGAAAATGTCATGCATTAACCTATTGAAGGTAGCTAGGGCATTTGTCAACCCAAATGACATCGCGATGAATTCAAAATGACCATATCTTGTGTTGAAGGCGTTTTTTGAAATATCTTCATCCTTGATTCTGATATGATAATATCCTGACTGAAGATCAATCTTAGAAAAGATCCTTGCTCCTTGCAGATGATCAAGAAGCTCATCTATCCTCGGGATCAGGTACTTGTTCTTCACTATTACCTAGTTTAGCCCTCGGTAGCCGATACAAAGGCAGAGAGTTCCATCTTTCTTCTTTTGGAATAATACTAGGGCTCCCCATGGTAAACTACTTGGCCAAATATACCCTTGTTCTAGCGGTTATTTGAGTTTCTCTTTTAGTTCGATGGCTTCATGAATAGACATTTTGTAAGGTCTCTTTGCCCCACTAGAACGGCTCCTGGAACAGGTTTGATCTCATGATCGACTTCTATTTCTAGAGGTAACTCAGTTAGCTCTTCAGGAAATACATCGGTGTATTCTTTTAACCAGGACGGTTTTTCTTCTATGTCTGGGCTGGCCATCTTGATTTACCTTGTTAAGCTTGATCAAATAAACAAGTAATCCTTTCTTCAAGCCTTTCACAATTCAAGAAGCTTTTGCTAATTGAACTTTAGGTTTCCCTGTTTCTCATTGTGTAGTTGTTATTTCACCATTCAAATCCTAAAATGCAGCTTGACCTTTTCCACAATGGATATAAGCATCATTGGGAATCAACCAATCCATTCCCAGTAAACATTCATAAGCTCCTAATTTCATTACTATGAACCTCATACTTGAAAGGTTTTCTCCTAGGTTAAACTCTACCTTGGCAGTTTGATGTGTAGAAAGTACTTCCTTTCCATTTGCTAATTCCACAAGTAGTCTTGATGCATTTACTGTATCTATTTCTAACTTTAGGAGAAATAAAAGTGTGTACTTCTACAATCGATCAAAACTTTAAATGATTTAGCTTGATGACTAGCTAGTGTTTGTATTACTGAATATTGGTGATTTGGACCTATTGCAAATCAGATTTGGAAACATAAGAGTGTGCACAAAGAGGGAGAGAGAGAGCTCAAGTACAAGAACAATATATTTTTTAGTCAGTTATTCAAGGTACAACTAGTACACTCTCCTCAATTGTGAGTGTGTACTTTGGGCTATTTATATAGCCACTGGAGAAGTTAGGGTTAGGGTTTCCGCTTGCTCCCCTGTCCTCCAGTCCATTTACACCTAGCTACCATTATCCTCTCTAGTGTAAGGAGAGTTCCCATGCTTGCTTCTCAACACCCCCCCCCCCCCAATGCTAGGTGGCATTGGATAAAGCATGATAGAATGCCCATCCTTAACCCACAATGAGATGTCTTTATAAATCAGGCTACAAAAGAAGGTTATAGGTAGAGAGTGTTACAAGACTCAAAAGAGTTGGTCATCTGTGGATTGGGAGGCAAAGTTGGCCTCCAATTCCTTAGGTACTTTTGAAACATTGGGACACTTACTGGTGATATGCCCGGTCTTTTTACATTTATTGCACTTCATTTTGTCAGGATATTTCTTCCAGCAATGGCTTACAATATGCCCTTTTTTGTGATAGAAGGAGCACTTAGTAGAAGCTATATGAACTCACACTTGCTCACGGGAAGTAAATGCTTAAGTCCCTTCAGTATGGTTTCTCTTTTCTTCATCTAGGCAAGATTGGGATATTAGTTAGGGTAGTCACGAGAGTCAAAAAGACCTTCTTCACACACTTCAAAAGGATGGCAATGGCATCTCCATCATGAATTGGTGCTTGAACGGAGACCAACTATGCCATGAGCCCCTTTATATGTGAAATAAACTTGCTTAGATCTTGTCCATGTTTGTACTCCAAGCTAAAAAACTCAATCTTTAGAAAGATCTTGGAGTTCTTCCATGTAACCCCATAGATCCTTTCAAGCTCATCCCACTTCTCCTTGGCAATGGATAATTGGTCAATATGATGAATTAAAGATTCATCTAAATGAAGCATGATGATGGCCTGAGCCCTTTCATCATCTTCTACATCAAGAGGACTGGATGGGTCAATAACTTTGGTCCCTTTTATGAAGGGCCAGTAGCATCGTTCCATCATTTTATATTTTACCAGGACTTGCCAAGGATGGAAATCTTTTCCATTGAACTTGCAAATTTAAGGCCTTACGTCTGCATAGGTCATGGCCATTATAGGAAGGACTTATCTATTGCCTTGAGCAATGGTAGTGTCTAGTCCTTTACACGTGGTCAAGTACAAACCAAATAGCAGAACTGATAGCCCTACAAATGATAACCAACTTTAAAGCTGTACAGATGAAAAAGGTTGGAAATCATACAAATGTAATATCTCAAGATATGATTTTGGAGGTTATGTTCTTCGAACAACCCTTGATTTAAGCTTTACTATTTTTTCAGGTTTCAATGAGGTGAGCTTTGACTAGACTTCAGGCTTCTCTTGGTAATGTGGTCTATTAGAGGAGTTCTTGGTGGAGCACGACTTATCAATCAACTCTATGATGTGGGATGAATCTGAGGAGAAAAGAATAACACTCACTTATCTGATTTATCAGTAGTAAACAATAAGGAGCATCACTTGAATACATTATTAGTGCTAAGAAGCACTCTTACCAATATCCATTCTAGTACTCATAATGTAGGTTGATCTTTACACGCTTAATATTGTTATTGTCCATGGAATGAGAAGTACTATGTATTTAAGCTCCACAGAGTAGAAACAAATCTTGACAAGTGTTTTTTAGTGATTAAAATCATTATTGATAATGCCCAGGTTGAGAAAAAATGAAAATGAGTGAGCTTGAAGCTCCCTGGCTATGGCTGCCAAAAACCCATAGTTAGGGTTTGATTGATTGCAACCACCACGGGAGGAATTTCTCCAAACCCTCTTAAAGGGAGATAGCCCATTGGGGAGGCTTTGAAAGCCCTATGGTGACCCCCATGATTGCGCCTTCTATAGGAGGAGATTTAGCTCGTGGTAGGTCGCTGTCAGAAAAAACTGCGCCAAATCTGTGTTTGCTGCAATATTGTCCTTCTGCATGGCCAATGTGGGGGTTTATGGTGCTGGGTTGTTTGCATCTTGAGTTGGGGAAGAGTTTCTTAGAAGAGCCCTTGAGCTGAAACCTCCTCTTTTTTCCTCCCCAAGTGCTCCATCAAAGGTGGGTTTGGCTATGGATATGGTGGTCAAGACGTAAGAGGTAGAAAATGAAGGCTCATGTGCACTTAATGATGTAGGGAAGCTGAAGGATCAAAGATGGCTCTGATTCCATGTTGCAAATTAGAGTTGGAAGCATGAGAGAGTATGCACAAGAGGGAGAGAGAGAGCTCAAGTACAAGAACAAGATCTTGTTCAGTCAGTTGTCCAAGGTACAACTAGTACACTCTCCTCAACTGTGAGTGTGTATTTTGGGCTGTTTATATAGCCACTGGAGAAGTTAGGGTTAGGGTTTCCTCTTGCTCCCATGTCTTCAAGTCCATTTACACCTAGCTACAATTATCCTCTCCAGTGTAAGGAGAGTTCCCATGCTTACTTCTCCTTGTGGAATTCAGCATGAACAGTTACTTTTTCAATATCTTCTTCCATATTAGGGTCTTCCTCCCTATTAGTCTCTTTCAGGGTAATATTTGATGTTGTTACTCTTGCCATAGCTACTTGACCACATGCTTGGGTAGATCTACCTTGACCTCAAAATTAGCCTTGGCGATGGATTCCACCAAGCTTTTGACAATCTCTCCTGAATTATCCTAGCTCATTACAGTGAAAGCACCTAAGACCATCCTTGTTTCCCTGGGTAGGAACAAAATTTCCAACTGCATTGGATTTTTCCTTTTTCTTCTAACCTTGGTAAAATTGACCTTGAGTTATTTTTGCTTAACCTTTGAATCATCCTTTGCTCTGGTTATTGTAGCTCTAGAACTTATTATTTTTAGGCTTTGATTGTACTTCCCGCACAATAGAAGTAGCTCGAATCAAAGCATCTTGGAGGTCTATTGGATGCATTGATTCCAAATGAGTGTTTAGAGGAGAATTTAGCCCATTGTAGAACTTGGACACTTGTTGAGCAGTATCCATGGAGGGTGCATATTTAAGAAGTGAAACAAACTTAGAGTAATATGCATCTAGGGTCAATCCCATTTGCTTCAAATTAAAAACCTCATTCATCTTTTGGGTGCAATAAGCTAGAGGTAAATATATTCCTCTTGCAGCTTCTTTTAGCAAATCCCAAGTAATAGTATTTTCAGGGACACCTTGATCTCAGCACCACTGCTTCCACCAGATTCGAGCTTTGCTAATTAATTTTAGCTTAACTATCATGGCTTGGTTGGCTGGGACAGTTTCAGTAGTAGTAGAATAATCTTCCATGGATTCTATCCAAATTTCTGCATCAGCTTCCACATTCTCACCTTTCCCGTCAAATTTCGTAGGTTTGACTTGCTTCAAAAGATTCCTTTTCTCTTGGGCTTCGTTGGAAATTATTGTGCGTGTGAAATTCTAGGAAATTTTCAACAATTCCCAAGTTAAACTTTATGAAATTTATATATCATTAATATTAGAGTTTGATACTCAAATTATTTCTCACTTAATTTATTGAAACAATTTCAAATAAAACTCTTTTTCCCATTGCTAAAGTTAAACTATAATTTTTCAGGTTCCAAGGGAAAATAAGGTTCCATTATTTCTCTGATTGATAAAGTCTCAATCAATCTTTATCACAAAAAATTTACAAGGCAATCAGATAGCTCACAGGTTCATCTTATTTTTTCCAGAAAAGGATTCCCTACTACAATCTAAGCATGACACTCTGATACATCCTTTATGAAGTAATTTGGATTTTGAGAGTGGATATCTAGGAATCTATATTTTTTATGGAGTTTAGGAAATCCGTCCTTTTTGTAGTTGCGGTGGCTAGAGTGACCTATGACTTTTACTCTATCAACTGGAAGGATCTTCGTAACTTCCTCATAGATATATTGGTTTAGTTTGATCTTATTGCCTCTACTATACAGGGTTGAGTTTACACTGGCTTCATAAAATAGATAGATCTTGACAACTTTAAGATCTTCCATCCATTTTACCCTTTTCACATTATTCTAAAGATAAACTAGATGGATTGCATCAATATAGTAGTATCCTCTGCTAATCATCCACCGTCTTTCATGATATAGAGGCGAGGGGTTGTACAATTGATCTAATATCCGCATCATTTGATTTCTCCAAACAAAATTGGATGAATGCATAGCTAACATAAACATTACTCGAAAGATCAAGAATCGTTTCCAAGATTCATTATTCTGCCATAATTCAAAAACATACATTAACAAAGAGAAGAAATCATGTCCTAGTCTATGTTTACCATCCAAAAAAAAAAAACTTCATAATCTTATGTCGTATTCTATTTTAACAAATGCCTAATACCAACTATGAGGTGTCTATCAGGCTCATTCCAAGGTGCACCTTTTTGTAGTCTATCAGTAGGTTTTCCAAATGATGCCACCCGGTGCTCCCTTGGAACATCATGGGGTTTGTCACTTAGACCCCACTGAGTCTACATCTTGCAACAAAACTATTCTAGCCAAACCCATTGGGATCGACCTGAATTTTTGGATTCCTAAAATCAGATGGGTCTCCTAACATCTAGCTAGTGTCAATAATTTTGAGTTCCCACTTCTACAGGATAACTCGATCTGAAGCGGACTTGCCATTGCACTTGGTTCAAAGAGAATGGGAGATAGAGGGGAGTGCGGTATGCCAACCCTTCTGCCCATAAGGCAAAATCCTATTCTGACCCCCTAAAACAATGCAAGTCAATTCTATCTAATGAATAGTTACTTCTCATCTTCCTATTTCTATCACTGATTTAGAAAAGCTCCCAACTAACCGGGACTACCCTACCTGTCGAGGGTTATGCCCACCCACTTTCCTTTGATGATGGAATTATCTTTAGTTTTTTAAATTACCTACATTACATTTATTGGAACATATACAACCAGCTTCCTTAATTAGTCCATTAAATCACAAGTTCCTTCACGTAATTTATATCACGGACATGCATACAATTTAAACAACCCTTGAGTAAAACAAGTTTCTTTATTATATTGAAAGTTTACTATAATTTCCATCTTTGTGACCCTGTGGAATATATACAAAATTCCACGAGGGTATTTTGCCCACCAAGGTTTCACCCTTGTAACTAGTATTTAGGATTCTGGGATCCCATCCTGGGTCGTGAAGGCATTCATTAGATTCTAGGAGTAATGCGGAATTTACGGCCAGAGTCCCCCCTGGCACGCACATTTCATAGTGCCTGAGGCTATCCCTATGGATAGACCTTTCACTATACGAAACCAGTTTAAGCCTCTCGAAGTGCTAACCATGACCCCCTTGGAGTAGGGTCTCACAACTAGCTTGGGGGTAGCCTAGTGCAATCTTTCCTTTTATCATGTTTGTCAACGTTCTAAATCAAAGATCTAGTTTCTAGCAAACACAAACAATCCTTTCAAACAATGGCAATCACACCATCGTGTAGTTCATAGTATCCATAGCCAAGGTAGACCTTATCCTAAGGTAACCTTACATTCTAATGAGGATTCTCCTCCCCATAAAGAAGCTTTGAGTACATCTCTTACAATATGTCAAGCAAGACGTGAATTTTCTTTAGAAAAAATATTGTGACTTTACAAGACCCTTAAATAGACATTCACTTTTCATAACAAGCATTAATCAACCTTAACCTTGTTGCATTGACAATATAACAAGTTATTTTATTAATCTCAAGTGTGCATATACTCTTTTACTCATTTCATGCAATATCCTCTTGTAACTACTTCCATCATGATCTTACGAATTATAATCTTGATTCATCTAACCACAAATCATAGGTAGCAGTTAACCATTTATGTGTGTATTAACACGCTCTCTAGATAAAATTGACAATTCATGTAAGTGAAAAATATGGAAGCTAATAATTTTTTGTACTTAATTATTATATGGATGCTATCCATGCAATCTAACAAGTAGATCTTGTACCATTTTGATTAAAATCTTATTATTTTATGTGACGATATGAAAATAATAGCCTATTTTTGAAACTTGAATAACCTGGTTTGGCACGACGACATTGGGAATTTCATCTTTGCTTGCACTTGCATTCATCACACCCAATGTTCCATTGGTAGTGGCAACCTCTGGCACTCTCGTATCTCTGGCAATACCTATTCTTTGACCGGTTGCGATGGTTCTCATGGTCTTTCCACATCGTTGCTTTGGAGCCATTGTTCACAAGTGGATTCGAGAGATAAAGGAGGAATGAATTTGATGGGAGAGCATAAGAGATGATGGCTTAGTCGAAGAACAAGATAGGGGGGTTGAGCTAACTCTCTCCCTCGTAGCCTCTCAGGGTAACTCCTCTCTCTCTCTCTCTCTCTCTCTCTCTCTCTCTCTCTCTCTCTCTCTCTCTCTCTCTCTCTCTCTCTCTCTCTCTCTTAGCTCTGTCTTGCAGCCTCTTGGAGGGGTATTCTTCTACCTCCCTCTCATAACCTCTCAAGGTCTCCTTGTGCCTCCCTAAATTGCTTCCCATGCCTCTTATTTATAGCTAAATTAGAGAAGAAGGGTTGTGGCTAAGAAGAAAAGCTCTTTATAGAGAGGATCTTGGCAAAATGAGCAATCTGAATTTTCTAAGATACAATCTGATGCTCAAATCACAAATCGGATGGTTCCATTGACTCAGAAAGGGGGGTAAAACCAAGATACCTGGTCAGAAATCTTCGGGATCACTCCTTCTTCTCCCTATTTGGAGTGTTATTTGTTACCTATAAACTTCTGCAATCGCAATGCGTGTGTTTTTGCAAATCCTTATTTTTGCATTAAATCTCCAAAACTAGCTGAAAATGTCACTTTTTTTTTTTACATGACACCCCTATTCTAGAAGTTTCCATAGCTTTTTAGGATATTTACAATAATAATATCCACAATATAAAAAATATGCTAGTTTTGTCCAAAAATCTAGTATTTTTGGACCATCCATACTATACACACTGACACTAATGACTAATATGTCTCATAACTCTTGTTCACATGGTAACTTCCATGATGGGTGGCTACAGTCCTTGTCAATCCAGAAAAAATGTCGGGTTACGATCCTCATTTTTTTAAAAAATTGTTAGTTAGTTAGTTATTAACGTTAGTTAGTTTTACTTTAGTTAATCTTTCATTAGTAACCTTACTTACTTACTGATTTACTAACTAACTTTTGAACTAATCAAGTAACTTTTAATTATGTGGAAGTATTACAAGGTGAAAAGCACATGTTTCGTATCTAGAGTTTTAAAAAGAGCAATCCAAAAGTGATTGCAAAAATGGCCATCATGATTAGAAAGAATAACCTTATGAAAATTGTGATTAGGAAAGATGGTATGTTTGAGTACTTTAGTAGCTTAAGGTGCAAATGATATCATTTTATATAGTAGAAAATTTACTTGTTTGCTAAACCTATCAACGATGGTCTAGGCAAACGCATAAGCAAACTATATGATTTTCAATTATGTCATTTAATAGGCTAACAAACAATACACTCAAACACATATGTAGCAACATCATGCTACAAATCAAGCCAGTAAAAATGTTCTTTACATGTAGCAAATATGGACTAAATTCCTAAATGACCCATGTATGGGGGTGCATGCATTTTATCCATAGCAATAGCTATATAATAGTTACAGACACTTTCAATCAAGCTAGTAAAAATGTTCTTTACATGTAGCTAATATGGATTAAACTTCTCAATGACCCATATATTGGGGGGGGGGGGGGGGGGGGGGGGGGGGGGGTGTGTTTCACGGGGAGTTCACTCATAGTAAAGAAGACATGTCACCTGCGTGCAAGGACTTCTAAAAAGAACCCTATTTATAAAGCTTGTAAGACTAATCTATCCCCCTATTTAAGCTTATAAGATATATACATGTATGACTTTTTATGTATCCCCTTTCTTAAATGTAAGTCTTCATAGAACATATACTAACTTTATTTTTAAAAGTTGGAATTATCCTAAGCAATTAAAAGTATCAAAATGATCATATCACAAAGTGATTTATGTAGTGCCACTTGGATACCATCGAAGTATGTGACACAATGTTTTTGAGTGGCCATGCCCCCTTACCACATGAGGAGAGAGAGTAGGGGAATTGAACCCCTTTATACTTAAAGTGACTACACCAAGCGGACACCAAGCTCTCTTTGGAAGAAGGGGAGTTGAATCTCTCTACCAAAACCATGGGAGAGTGCCAACTCCCCCCCTCCCACACTATGATTAATACAAATCAAGAAAAAAAATCAAACAAAAACTAAAGATTTAAATTTTTTCTCTAAGAAAAACTTGGGTTTAACCTCTTACCAAGCACCTTGAAACTCCTGATACTAACATCTAGTTAGTAGTCACAAATTATAGTACACATGAATGAGTGAACTTAGTAAAGAGTAGCAACAACACAAGCATCACATGTATGTGTTTAAAAGTACTTCCCCTCATAGATATCCTTGAATGTACATATTGAAGATACCTCCAAAATTGTAATCCTGCAATGTACTTTGCTTCATTACCATAAGATTATCAATACATATACTTTTCTTCACCATCAAAGGATTGCCAATGCAGCCCTATGCCTTTTCTATTGCATATTGGTGAGACTGAGATGGACCCAAAACTATTGGCTATTGCCAAGTGTGGTTGCAAGCTGCTTCGTGCACATGAGTGATGGACAGAGTTTATGACCTTAAAACTAAAATTACACCCAAAATGGTCATAAATGTTTATGACTCTAAAACTCAAATTACACAATAACTAGATGACCACAAAAGTTATTTGATATTTCTTAATAGCATGTATGATGTATACATAATACCTTTCAACCTACAAAGAAAAACAAGATTATTAATTTAATACTAATGCATAAGGACAACACATTAAAACTATTATAGATTTGTATTTTACTCTATGCACTTCAAATTACATTATGTATCTTTTACATAGTCTTTGAAGATCTTATAGTCATTGGAATCAAGTTGATATTTCTTTGATATTGGATCATAGCTCAAATTTGCCAGAGCAATTATAGATTCCAAGGAAAGTGATTGATTATCAACAAGATCATATGTGTAGCATCTACTTCCTTTGGTTTTTTGATACCATGCTAGATGAATCTCCACATTTGGAGGATGATCTAGAAGATCAAAAGGGCCCCTTGTCTCTTTCATACCATTTCCCAGCTTCATTCTCATACTCATTACTCTTTCGAGGTACCATATGCCTTTCTTGACCCCTTGACTAGTGTTTGCAACCTTGCCTTTTCTTTGAGCTTTGTATTATCTCTAAGTATAATAACTTCAAATAGAACCGCACAATCATATCCTATTCCAAGGCAAGTACTAGTTTGAGGTTTTGACTTAATCTCAAATGAGAAATATACTCCACTTCTTACCCTTGTTAATCTATCGTTTGATAACATTGATTTCCATTCAATTGGCTCACAAGTGTGCTCTTGCACAAAGTCTTCCCATCAACTTCCAAAAAAGGTGATATTTGGCTCACCACACTCTCCTCATTGTCAACTATAGAATCCATGACATGGCGAAGCTCACTTTGTGTGATTGTATCCTCTTCATCAACATCCAATATTGTATCCATGATTACATCTCCAACAAAAACATCCAATGAAACTTATTCTTCTTCTTCAAGATTGTCATGTGCATTGTTTTCAAGATGCTCTAAGATATCTTTTTCATCCCATGAGGCACCCCATGAAGCTTCACCTTCCATATCAAGCTCGCGACACATGACCTTTGCTTCTGATAAACCCTCCTTTAATGCATATACAATTTTCTCATCAGTACTCACAACCATGTAGTCATTTAAATTTGCCAAAGGAAGGCATATGATTCATATCAACCCATATGTTTTCTTGCTTTGAGTGAGCTGCCAAAAAACTTAGATTTGAACCTGCTTGAAACTCTGAAATTCCATTCAATGCTCATGCACTACTCAACAAGTCACAACCATCATAACACCTCTCATTGCTAACCATTCCACCTACTTTACTAAAGAAATTCTCACAAGCATCAGATCCCGTAGAAGATAAAGGAACTGCTAAGTGACTATATCTGTCTCTGAAGATCTTTATGAGAAGAACCACAAAGTGACATGACAATTGGATGTCCATGAAAGTTTCTCCACTAATGAAGTTCTGCTTGAGCTTATATACATCATGCTTGGTGATTCACATGCGCCAAATCCTAATAAAACATCACAAATCAACTGATTAATAAGACATAATGGTGCTACCATAGCAACAACATGAACATACAATATCAGTTAATTATTTATATATGTTCAATAGATAACATGAATTCTGTATCTAAAAAACAAGGATACCATTCCGGCAGCTTTCACACACTCATACAAGTTGAGCGTAGGAGATAGAAAAATATCGATGTATGCTGCCACAATTGAGAGATACGCCTTTGTACCAAGTGTTCGCTCTTGACGATGATTGGATCCCATCTGCAAGAGCTCTAAAAAAATTTGAACTTTACATCTGGCTATCCTCTGTGCTGATCTCCAATTTTGTCTATCTTTTCTCTCTATATCTCCTTCTTGCAAACCATCATCATCAACCTTGAAACTTTGATATACCAAGGATACATGATTCAAGGTGACAAGATCATTACCAAGCACTAATCTTTTAGATGCATTATCTAGAGGATTAATCATCTTCTTTCCATTATGTATATAATCTTGGTCATGTAATCCAATGATTCTTCCATCATCTTCCATAGAAGATGTGAATGGCCAACTTTTCCAAGGAATTGAGTATTGAATGCCCGTAACATAGCTATAATCTTCGACCATAAGCTTTCTTCACCTTGAATCTCCATTAGAAGCATGACCAAGTATTGGTCCAATCACATCCTTCACATACATATTCCAATGCAAATTGACTTATTTCCATTGCTTCTTGATGGACATAGAGTCAAACCTATTACAAGTTAGTGGTATAAGAAGAACTAACTTTGGCAAGCATTAAGCAAGAGGATTTGCAATCAACACTCTTGCATAGTGGGCAATCACATTATGCTCAAACGCATCAACAATTCTATGATAACCATTTTCACCATCTCCAACAAGTACTACAAAATTTGAAATGCATGTGTGATCTATCTTCTTTCCACAAAAACCAACAAGTTGGTCATCTCTTGCTATCCATCTCACCATCCTCTTGATCATAGTCTCATATTTAGCAACAATGACATGTACACTTCCCATGCAAAGGTCATTTTTCAACATATGATGCTTATATGTTTCTGCCACATGCTTGAATACATCCTCTCTCAATCCGGTCCTATAACAAAGAGATTTTCTCATATCCCTAGATGTAGTTGAAAGATGTGGACCTTGAAGATTCATGGAGAGAAAGTTATGCAATCTTGTACCTCCCCAAATCTTGACATCTTCAAAGAGATTTTTTGTTGTATCAGAATATCGCTTTTCTTGACCCACTCTTCCTATGTTTTGAGAGATGTCGATGAAAAAGTCCCACAAAGCTTTCTTCCCCTCAAACAATTCATGCTTATGTGCATTCACAATATCAGTGCAAAACTTCTTTACATCTCCTCGTACCAAGGCTTCAGAAACACTTTCTTGAAGACTCCTCACCTTTACACTCAAAGTAGCAACCTTTGTCCTTGTGAACCATATTTCTTTTTTGAGTCATCAAACCATTATGTTTTTAGTCCTAGCAATTCTCAATATCTCAAAATGAGTCAAGTAATCCAATCTTCTACCACCTCTAGTGCCTCTTAATCCTCTTTTCCCTCTAGAGTGCATGTCTCGATACACACTCATGCAAAAATCTCTCTCCTTAGGAATGGATGCACATGATTAGCACTGGAGATTGGAGAAGGGAACTCCCTCCAAACTTACCCACTTGCAATCATTGTGATGAAATGTGCCATTGATCTCAACAAGCTATGTTCCCAATAAAATCATTGCCTTTATGCTTGGCTCACAAGTCCAATGCACACCTCCTCTACTATCATCCAAGAAACACTTTACATTGATCATGTGGTTTCTAAACTTATATGATCCTTGCCAAAATCCCCAACAAATAGTAGCAAGAAAACTCTCCTGTGCACAGTACATAAATTGTATTGTTCTCTTCATAGAATAAGGATTTTAAAAGAAAGACAAAAACAAATCCATAGTGCCAAAAAATACCAAGACTTGTTAAAGTTGTATACCTGAAGGTCTTTGTGGCAACTTAGAACCTGATGCATTGGAAGCATCTACATATCAAACATAGTGAAAACTATTAATTAGAGTAAAAATTTCATTGAAAAAAAAAAACAAACACCCTTTTCTTGAATTAAGTACCTATGGATTGGATTGGTTTAAAAAAACCAATTAGATTTCTTTGATTCTTGTCCAAGTCCATTACTTTACTTGGGCGGCCTACTTTCTTAAGCTCATCGCCATCTCCTTTAGTAGCGGCTCTCACATGAAGCTTTGACTTCATGTGCTCTATCATGCACAATCTCAAAGAACCTATCTTTGGGAACAATGGTAGCCACTTATCATCCAATGGACACCTTATGAAAACCTTTGACAAGGTAGTGTTGTTTCCTATAGTTTCAGGAACAAGTTGAAATTCTAGATCATTCTCACTTCCAAAAGAAGAAATCTCAAATATTGCTTCATCTATTTTTTGTTGTTTTTCTGTCTTTATCTCCTCCAATGATGGTGTGACTCCAATCATGCCATGCCTTTGCTTGCCTTTCTTATCCAAGCCAATAGCTTGTAAATGAGATAATGACTTGATACGTGAGTGTGTGAAATTGTATAGAGTATCATGCCCTCTTTGACCATAAGAGCATTCACACTCCTCACACCAAATTTGAAACAAAGATTTCCCTTCCTTATCCTTAGACATAAGCCCAAACCTATCATGTCGACCCATGGATTTTAGCTTTTCCTTAGCATTCTTGATATCCCTCTCCCACCTTTTTATCTCAGATGATATGGCAAGAAAACTTTTGAGTCTATTTTTTGGAACATCTTGGACAACACTCACATCATCCCTTTTCGACTCAATCCCATTGCTAGATACATGAAGATCACTAGCTCTAGCTTCCATGGATGGCTCCAACTCATTGCTAGCCCCCTCTGAATTCACTCTTTGATGCTTGCATGGTGACTCACTCTCCTCTCTCAATTGAGTGGTGACGTCTTCTGCATCGATTGACCATCTCTCCTCTTGCTTTGCTCCAACAGGAAGCATTCTAGAACCTTCCAAAAAGACAAAGTCATTTGATATGAGACTATCAAGGACAATATCCTCTCGTAAATCTTTATGGGTTCCTCCTTCTTTGAGAAATACAAATCCCAAAACATGGCTTTGATGTGTGCCCTCGTTTAGATGAATCAATATTTCCTTTCTTGCCATACTTATTCAAGATCAGCAAACTACAAAGCAAGAGATTCCCACTTTGAATTCTACAAAATCAATGTAGACAAACCAAGAAAGCAGTTTTCCACTCACGATACAACATTGGAATTGTGCTAGGCAGTTGTTCCTGCCCATAATAAGCTAAACAACATAAGCACATAAGTTGAAAATGCCTACAAAAAAAAAGGGTCAATGACTCAAAATCACAAATTTCTAAAGTGGAGACAAGTGAATACCTATGGGGTATATGTCTTAGTGGTTTTTTTTGGAGTTCCCATCTCCCATGTGCTCATGTCTGACATGAAACTCAGGAGCCACTAGTCCCAAAGCTCCTTGCCCAACCACTAAAGAAGAAACCTATAGAAACAACCCACTTAGACAATGATTAGAACACTTAACCGCTTGTTGGATTTTCTGTCATGATTGGAACATAATTATAAGATAATCAGATATATTGGAACATAATGGTCTACTATTATGATAATATGGTTTGCACTTATGCATTCTGGCCTGCCCTTATGGCATTGCAACATGCCCTTCCCTTATGCATTGTTCCCTTACCTTATGCATTCTAACATTCCCTTATGCATTATGACATGCCATTATGCATTATGACCTATGAAGTTGAGGTAGAAACAATGGCTAAAGTAGATGCCAAACATAGCAATTCATAGGCAACAAACGATGCAAAGGATAAACAGAGCAGTCTAGAGATGACTGGCTACAAAGAGATGACAACTCAATAACAACAAGAGTGGGCTCAAAAGTGAAATGCAATATTCTAAAGGACTAGATCAGGAAACATAGTACCATCATGCTCTTGGCAATAGCATCCAAAGGCTATAAAGCAGGTGTAGCATATGCTAATGATGAAAACAATTTTCCATTAACCCCTGTCCACAGATTTCAGCATATATCTCTTCACCTTTATCAAGTACTCCTATGATGCAATGGAAGAACAACAAATAACAATATGATGAATGATTGATCTTACTCTCACCAGGAGTATTACTTAACAAGATACTTTATAGAAACCTTCCATGGAAAAGAAATGCTCTAATAATTTGTATTTGTATCTAGAGTGCTTCTAGGGTTGGGCATATGGATTGTATGCTAGGAAAGAGGGATATACAAGTTGTTTGAAAGTTTGATGGATGTTTATACAAGCATGCCCAAAACATGTGTATATACAAGCATACCCCCAACTAAGTACTACGATCAATATGGGATTTCCTACAAAAAAATTTGTCTACATAAAAGCATTGCCATAGCCAACATGCATATATACAAGCTTGAGTTTGAAACCCTAGCTTGAGTTTGATTCACTAGTGGTCAAGCTTATCTCAATGTTTTGGTGTAACTCCACAAATACAAGAAGAAGATTCATTCAAAACCCTAGCTTTGATTGATTCCACGGCCTAAGAAGTATTTGATACCTTAATATGTCACATCAGTTTATACAAGGCCTATAGATGTTGCACACAAGGACCAAGTACTTCAAGGACTACCAACGTAAAGATACTTTACCCCTCACTCAAAGCACAAATTAGAAAACCAACAATGTGCACAATGCCTTGATACTAATCAAAGAAGGATATGAAAAACCAATTATGTGCACAATGCTTTGATACTAACAAAGAAGGATATGAAAAACCACCAATGTGCACAAAAAGGGGGGAGAGAGAACAAGTACACTATGTGAGTACAAGGCAAGTAGTAGGTATTATAATGCCACACAGGGCAACTGGAGACTCAAGAGAAATATAATCGAAGGCAGCACATTAATAAGGGGAAAAAGAATGTTGTAAGGGTAGTTTGCAAAGGAAAGGGATAGGAGTCTGTCATCTTACCTTTGCTATGAAGACATCTTGCAAGCGGCCGGTATAATTAATATAAGCTTTCTCGAACCTTCCTTAATTCATGAGGCCGATACAATAAACTTTGTCGAACCTTAATCCAAGCATCCGATATTATAAATTTTCTCGAACCTTAATCCAAGCTTGCGGACAACGGCTTGCCAAGCAAAAAATATATTCAAGTTAATATATGGATTGCATCGTTCTTGAGATTAACCGGCAAGATAAAAGGCATCCTAGCTACCTTAATCAAAGCTTCCACGAGTAGTGCGCAATGACATCGTCGACTTAGATATTCCTACACACTAGTAGCAGCTACGTGTAGTACAAATTAGGTGGACATCAGCTGCTTGCCAAGCAAAAAATATATTAAAGTTAATATATGGATTACATTGTTTCTCAGATTCTACACCAACAATATAGAAGGCATCCGTAGATGAGGCATGGCGCAAATTGACAATATACTCACTTTTTGTAGCTATCAATGGACTGCTCAAAGTATCCAAATGTCATTGTTGTATATGTCCACAGCTCAGAAATGGAATAGCTCACGATGCCAGATGCCGGCCCTCTCTCTCTCTCTCTCTCTCTCTCTCTCTCTCTCTCTCTCTCTCTATATATATATATATATATATATATATATATATATATATATATATATATATATATATATATATATATATATATATATATATATATACACACACACACACACACACACACACACACACACACACACACACACACACACACAGAGCACCTATTTGATCTTCTTCTCAATATTGTCATTGTAGATGAGTGCTCCCTCTTTCTTTCTCCCGCTACCACACACTATACTAAGTTTGGCGCCAACTAGCTATAGGTGAGTGACCCTAAACCTAATAATTAATAATATTCTTCTTCACTACCAAATAGTATATGAACTTTGGGGCCAACTAGCTATAGGTGAGTGACCCTAAACCTTAAAGGCACATTACACATTGAAAATTAGTGATTTGAAATTTTGTGTGTTATATTGACTTTCCTTTTTGTGTGAATTTAGGTGTTATTATTGTTTGTGTGTTGCATTGAGTTTTGAGTTTCTTTTGTGATGCGAGTTTATGGGCTATTATTTTGTGTGGTTTAGTGATTTTATTTTCTTCCATGTGATTTTTATTGCATCTCCATCATGGCACCTCTATGTCAAAATCCAACTGCACTAACTATTCTCATTGAAAGCTAAAACTAGAGTCGTGGATTGTGCACAAGATTTTTTTTGTGCATTTATAAAAGTAATTGTAGCGTAAGAATTCTACTTACTAGTGAAAAAAATTTATGATCTGTGACACAAGAAGTGAGGCATTCTCTTTTTGCAAGTCTAAAGTGCTCACACTCAAGCTGGCAGATGAGGGAAAAAAACTTAAGGCTACGAAGGATGATGATCCAAAGTTGTAGCGCGAGGAGAAACAACAGTCGATGCTTATTCACAGTTTGCTAATGTTTTTTTTGTTAGAAACCTTAGGTTCAATAACCCTACTATGTGAGGGTTTAGGGTTTTAACCTTACTTGTCAATGTCTCTTGTATGCCATGGAGAAACCAATCTATGGAGAGAGGTGATCAAATGCATCCCCCCTTCTTTTTTCCCTCTGTCCCCTCCTTAAATTTAAGTCTAATATAGGAAGTGACTCGTAGCGGTTACGCCCTTTTTCTCTCTTCTTCCTCTACTCTCTTCTTGTCCTTCTCCCACTTCTTTCTCCTTCTGCTCCCTCCTCTTTTTCCTTCCTCTACCACTTCTCACCTCTCTTCATCTACCTCTTCTTCTTCTTCTTCCTCTACCTCTCTCCTTTCCCTTCTTCTTCTCCTTTCCTCCTTCTCTCCCTTTTTTTCCACTTCCTCTACCTCTCTCCTACTCCTTCCCTTCTTCTTCTACTCCCCCTCTACTTCCCTCTTCCTCTACCTTCTTTTCCTCCCTCTCCTTCACTCCTCCTTCTCTTCTCTCTCTCCCTCCTTCTTACTCTTCTACCTGCTTCTTCTTTCCTCTTCTCTCCTTCTTTTTCTTCCCTCCTTCTACTTCTTATCCTCTCCTCCTTCTACCTCCTTCCTCTACTTCTTACCCTCTCCTCCTTCTTCCCTCTCTTTACTCCTTCTCCCTCTCTCCTAATCCTTCACTCCTTCTCCTTCTCTTCTCCCTCTCCCTCCTTCTTGCTCTTCCACCTCCTCCTTCTTTTCTCTCTCTTTCTTCCACTCCTTCTTCTCACCTTCTTCTCTCTCCCTATTCCTCCTCTTCTCTCTCTCTCTCACCTTGTTTCTCTTCTCCCACCCTCTTCTTCTTTCCTACCCACTTCTTTCCTCTTCTCTCCTTATTCTCTTCACGGCCTAAACAAGGAGGTCGTTAATTTTTTTTTTTGGGAGGGCCCAGGGAGGTTGGCTGATTATTTGGAGGGCCGAGGGGAGGGACCCGTGATGCTAGTCGACCAAGGAGGAACCGAGTTGTCACGGGGGGGGGGGGGAAATGATACATGGACTGGGTGGCAGAGTGGCCACGTCAATCATAGGGGGGAGAAAGGAACCCGTTCGAAAGGCCTAGGGAGGTGGTGAACACCTGTAGTCCAAGCGATGGGGTTGGCTACGGACGAGGCCCAGGGGGGGTTGGCATAGTCAAACGCAGGGGGGTTGTGCAGCAGGATGGCGGGAGTGAGATGGGCGTAGCCTCCTTCCCCAGGGGAGGGGAGAAGCCTCCCCTATATAGGGAAGGGGAGGGGATAGTTCGCATGGCCACCCTCCAATTGGAGGGTGCATGCCTCCCCTGCCAAATCCACCATTCCCACTCCCTCTCTCCTCCCCCGACTACTTTCGGCGGGGAGAGAGGGGAGGGAGTAAAAAAATTTGGGTCAAATGAAAAAAAAATTCATTTTCCTTTAATATTTAAGGGGAGGGTTTCTATGCCCCTTACACTCCATAAGAGAATTATCGAATGACCATATCCCAATGTTATAGCAATTTTCTTTATCAAAGAGACTAACGTTAAGGGCTTTACAAGGCTCTATAGCTAACAAATCTAGTCTTTAAAAAAATTGTTTATATGAATTTTTCAAAGAATCTATTAAGGAAGATGATTTATTAAAAGATAGGAACAAGGTAGAATGCATACAATATGCATCATAACCTTAAGAGAAACAACCTTAGAGAGACAATGAGAGAAGACAAATGAAAGAAACCAGAGTCAAAATCCTATCAAAAGAGATGGCAAACATGAGATAAGAATTGATTAAGACAATTGACAACCTCAAGATAAGGTCCAATAGAAGAGTACTATTGCATCTACTATGGTGGTGATCATTTGTTGTATGAACATCCTGAGCAAAGAAATAGCTTCTATTTAGACTATGGGAGAGATATGACCACGATGGAGCAAATTGTGTGTTGCAGAAAAATTAAGAACATATTTCAAAATTTTAAATATATAAAGAAATCCTATGTGCTTTGCTAAAGGGCTTAAATGATTTTTGATAGTTGGTTGTGTGAACACATTGATAGTCAACAAGCTTATTGCATGTTGGTTAACAGGAAAATGAGGCTATAAGAGATAAAGTGATTAGATTGTAAGTCTTTATAAGAGAAACCTTAATGAAGAGGCCTAATCCCAAGGCTGTACCAAGAAACTTCATTAATGGGATCAAAGACAAAGAGTTCTATAAGGCTCTAGCTAAAATCTCTAGGTTAGACACATGAACAACCTTCATGGAATATAAAGAAGCAACTATGCTAGATGACCTACTCAAAGAGAGAAAAAAAGGAATAATAAAAACAACAAGGATCATCACCTTAAGATAAACAACATTGAGAGAAATAATGAGAAAAGATAAAGGAAATGATCAAGAGTCAAGCCTATTGAGAGAGGTGGAGACCTAAGACATGTAAATAAATAAAAGCCTCAAGCTAAGGCCCAATAGTAGAAATATATATTGCACCCATTATGTTAAAATTCATTTACCATCAAAATACCTTAAGCAAAGTACCATTGTATAATCACACCATAGGAGAAATGGTGTTAGTCTCAACAAGATCTCAATTATGTGACATGGATAGAGAGTTTCATTCTTTCAAGAGCTCAACTCACCTTTGGCTCAACTCTCTCTCAGCTATTTATAATGTGCTCTAGCTTCGAACCATTCACTATTTCTCCCTCGTTCCTCATGAAAGCAAGAAAGCAAAGAAATTAAGAGGAGGTGGTAGACTTTCCTACTTACCTTCTTCCCTCCATTGTACTTCAAGATACTAATTAAATCAATAGTGGTCTCATGATCCAAGTGTAGCTCCTTAAGACACCACCTCACTTTCTTTTGATCCACATTGTAATGAAGGAGACCTAGGAGAGAGAATGAGAGAAGGGAGAGAGTGCAGAAGAGAGATAAAGACTGCAAGAAGAGAGAGAAAGAGGGTGACGAGGAGAGAGAAAGACTAGGAGTAGAGAGAGAAAGACAAGAAGAGGAGAGAGAAATGGCTGGCAGCCATGGAAGGACAGGGAAGAAGGTGAAGAAGGTGAAAGGACAAATGTATATTTATCAAAATGGTGCCTATGCAGTGTCCCTTACACCTTTTATACTTAGGTCAACTTGACCTAAGTATTTTCCTCCATTACAATCCATCCCCAGTCAAAATGAAGTTTTTGTCCTCAAAAACAAAGATCGAACTTATTGATATAGCCAAGTAGTGGGCTACAGAGTACTACTCTATACAGCATTATAAGTGGCAAAAGATAGTTGGGGGAGTTCTTGGCATAGACCCAGTAAAAGATTGCCTAATATTCAAGAGTAGTACTAGTCTATGTAGAGGGTCAAGGAGCCTATAGCCACCCGGGTCAAAAGGGAAAGTGGTATCGCTGCCATGCATTGGATCAGCTTCCATAAGGTCAAAATCAAGTACAACTGGAAGCATGATCAGCATGGTGGTATTCGCTAGCTCTTCCATAAGCCTCTCAGGCATCACCATGCTCTGTATGACTGAAGCATATGAGGCTGAAGTCACCATTGCATGGACTACATCAGCCCCTAAGTGCTGTATATTCATGGACCCTGCATTCTTAGTGATGTCCGAGCATTTAAACTGCAGATCTGTGGACTGAAGGGGCTCCCACATGGGGTCATGATCATCCAAATCCACATGCTGCCCATGGTCTTCTTTCTTGAACTATGGTTCTTGTTGTGGACCCATACCAAGGTCTTCTCCATCCTTTGCATCATAATACTCTAATACCAAGAGTATTTTGGCAGTCTTTGCCCTGCATGTGGCTTGATGATTACAAGATATTGGCTTAGCACATCGATAGCATAAGCCCGCAACATGCAATTCCTGTATCGTATCACTAGTAAGGTGTCTAATGCGTTTAGTCTTAGATAGCAATTTACACACTTGCTCATCACCATTGGACAGCTCAGTAATACTTCTGACATGCTGCTCATGGTCATCTTGCTGCTCATGTACAACAGATGGTTGTCCATGCTCATGACCATAATGCTCATGCTGTCCATATGGATGGTCATACCAATGTGGCTGTTGCTCATAATGATATTCATGCTGTCCATACTGCATATGGTGATAATAGCCATGCTGCGCATCAGAGGGACAATTTGGTTGAGCATATGCATTTGTTTCCACTGATGTTTGTTGCTCACGTACATAAGCATGCTGCTCATATTCAACAGATGGCTGTCCATGCTCATGACCATAATGCTCATGTTGTCCATATGGATGGTCGTAGCAATGTGTCTGCTGCTCATAATGATACTCATGCTATCCATACTGCATGTGATGATAATAGCCCTGCTGCGCATCACACGCATAACCGTCATAAGCATGCTGCCTTTGATCATTGATCCCACAGCATTGGTCATGCTATCCATAATCTCTATGAGAATGCATGTCACAAAAATGTTCATGCTACTGCCCAAATACATCTATTTGATGTTGCCTACTACCAAAACTTTGGTCATATTGTTGCCCATAAACATGCTGCCCAAGATTGCATGATGATTGTCCAACATGACTACAATGGTGTCCTTGCATCCTAGGCTGACCATAAGTATGATGATTGGCAAGTCCATGAGCATAGGTATTGGCATGATGCTGGTCATAATCACTGGCTTGCTACGCATATGCATGCTGCTGATCCTTAAAGTCATAGGATTATCAATGATTTCCATAGTAATACTTCCAGCATGTCTATGAGAAGGCTCAGGCTTCTGTCCATAATAATCAGGCTGTCCATATCCATGGCAAGGTACACAACATGTATGACCAAATTCGGCATAAACATAATTATTATGTTGCTATCCAGACTCTTGATGCAACTGTTGTTGCTTGTAATGTGCTAATGGTTGTTTAAGCTGTTGAGTAAAAGGCTGCCATTGCACCTCAAAAGGCTAGTGTGATTGCATTGACTGTTGCTGAATTACCTCAAAAGGCTGGTGTGATTGCATTGACTGTTGCTGAATTACCTCAGAAACTTCCTCCATCTTATGCATGTTACGCATGGTGTCGCCTCAACCTAGCACAACTCTTGCTTCTACTTTAGCCTCAAAACTGCTGCTCTGCTGAATTTGCTACTGCTGCTAGTACGTCTACAGCTAGTGTTGATGGAACCAAGACTGAAATCTAGAGTATTCCATTGGTACCACTTGCATTCCACTGCATTCTCTACCACTTGTGATCCTGCTCTTGCCCTTGTATGATAGGTAAGCTATGACTTGGCAAAGAACCTAAAATCTGCCAAGCTAATGAGTTTCCCAATGTTTGTAAACAGTACCACAAGCGTCTCCTCTGGAAGATACTATGGCAGATCAAGCAAATAAAGAAGGAACTGCAGTTCGCAACCCAGTAAGTCCTGGAAAAGAGCCTGAAATCATTTCTCACACTCTGGAACAATATTGCTATGATCAAGCCCTGAATTTAGTTGAGAGAAAGGCATTTGTCTCAATACAATCATCCAAATCCCAACCTTCTAGACCAGTCACAGAATGTTTCTATAAATGCTCCCTACCAAAAGGGGTCTGGAATCAACTCTTTATTCTAGTCTGCACTTTACAATGCACTGAACTGAAGTTTGCACCTTGGCTTGAGGCAACTGGCAAGTATCATGTCTACTGGTCCGTGAGAAAGGCGTTGCCCAACTTGAAAAGAAGTGTTGGTGCTAAAATAGAGGCCTCATTGTCCAGGCAGTTGTAGACTCAATTCCAAAATACTGGTAAACAGACTTTGCAGGAAGCACTACGGTCTTGTCTTGAGGCATCAGTGATTCCTACCTTTGAGAGGGCACGCCAAGCTATGTTTGGGCAAGTGGATGCAGCATTTCAGAAGGGCATGTCTGAGCATCACACTCATGCACAGTAGCAGTTAGTTGCTCCTCATAGCTCTCTCACCTCAACACTCCAGGAGGCATTGGCATCATCATCTTCTCTGGCTGCATCCTTAAAGGGAGACTTGGCAGATGGGCAAAGGAAGCTGCTTGCACTTGTTGAAAGTACGGGTGCTGCCCGTGGAACCTATAAACCTTCAAATGGCAGTCTTCTTGAGAATGTTGGAGTAGTCTCTTGGTTATGTAATCAGGTAGACCCTGGAACACTCTTTATGAACAATCCAGTTCCTTTGAGCCAAGGAATGATTCTAATGACCCCACTCTTGCTCCATACATGCCGCATTTTCTGGAAGTTCTCTATACTAATTTGCATGCACAAGTGTTCCCCGGACACAGACTTCAAATGTATCAGAACCCAGTAGCATTTTAGTTGTCTCAATTTCCTGCCCCTCCCTCTACAAGTATTATCATCAACTTTGAATACTACCAGCATTGCAGATGTGCCAAAGCCATTCATAAAACCAATACAGAATTTGAGGCTGATAGCATCAGTCACAACTTGCAAAACCAAAACCTCACAAGACTAACCCTACCACTGTGCCCAAAGAGCTAGATTCTCCTATTTCTAGCCAACACAATGCTCAACAAAGCAGAGGTAATACTTCCCTCACCCCTCAACTAGTGTCATCACAGTTCACTTACATGTACGGTCAACAAGATCGGGTATGGCAAGCAAATGGTAATTGGGGTTATCAACCCTGGAGTTATCCTGCCCAGAATCCTAACTTGAGTCAAGAAGAAGTATGGGCCACAAAGGCACGTGCTTGGGCTGCATCAAAGGCAGCTCAAGATGAATCAAAGCCTGCTCAGCCGGGAGCAGTTACCCCTCAAACCTATCTAGATTATGCTCATAAGAGGAAACCTCAGGCACTTGATTCAGATGATGGTCAGCCGTCCTCGATTCAATTCAAGGAATGACAAGTTTAGATCACTGTGCACATGAGATAACTCAACCATTGGAGCCATTGGAGCAAAATACTGTGTCAGAGACTGGGCAATCACAACTAAGCGATAGGCAGTCTGTTTCTAGCAGCTACGTAGGGCACTCCACTTCAAGATTTGGAATAGACAGTGCAAACACAAGTCCCCCAGGTACTGACAGACTTGATTTTACATCCCAAGGTACTTTGCCACCATCTGTCAGCCTCACTTTCAATCAACAGCCGACCAGTTTAATCACACAAAGTTAGGCACCCCACATGTTTCTTTACCACACTTCACGTACCCTGAGCAGCCAAGTACACTGGGCTATGAGCTTCATCAACACATCAAGCTCCTCCAAGCTACTCACAGCCCCCCCCCAATAGCATCTTACACCACATTCCCAGTCATTACCACATATACAGTCACCATTGCTATAGGCCAACCAGTGCAGTAGCAACATCCACAAGGGTTTTTCCTGGCATCGGTGACATGCTCCTCCTGAACTGAACTCGAGCTAATCGAGTACCGCAGTGATGCGGCCATGGCAGATCCTTCTCGCCTTCCTACTTCTGTCAACCCTAGCGCATTGCAAGGTCCTCACAGACGCGGAAAACAAGAGCAACAAATTCCAACAACGAGAAGCTATTGACGATTAGCTCCCTTACCCTGTCCTAGATGAGTTGGCATTAACAAATACTCAATGCCCTTGACATGTTGAGTTGCGATGGCAAACTGAAGTTAGTTCCAGAATTTATGCCACTCCTCTGGTTTGCAAACATCAATAGTGATGGAAAGTTAGAGGTGGTGGAGCCTTCTTTTGTACACAATCTAGAGGTTCTTGATGGTGCAGATGGTGAAAACTTCACGTTATATGATGACCGAGAAGCTAGTTCATCAGCTTCCAGTATGTGCTTCCAGTGATGATGAGTTGGTCGAGTTGTTTGGTGATCCTATCCTGGTCAAGAAGGCCTTGAATGTAGTTTCTTCTCGGCTTTTTGGGAACACTCCCAGGGAGCACGGAGGCTCCTTTATGCCTCCTACTCCCAATTCTAATATGCTGGCAGCAATGACAGGTGGTGGGAGAGATTTCTTGCTCAACCCTCGAATCTTGCAGTGAAGCAACAGCACTGGCTTTAGCAATACTATCTGTTGGTGCGTTTCTAATGTACACCCAAGGCAAAACACATTCTCTCAGTGAAACATTCTGTGCCAATCTTCACAAGAAGCAGTCGGATGTGATGTATTTCCTCCTCTGCGTTTATTGTTGGGAGTACTGGCAGCTGCCTGGTATTGTGCGCATCACTCGTCCCGACAAAGCCCGCCGTCTCGGTTACAAGGTTAAACAGGGCTATGTAGTGTATCGAGTGTGAGTGAGGCATGGAGGAAGAAGGCGGCCAGTTTCTAAGGGTATTGTGTATTGTAAGCCTAAGAACCAGGGTTTCACAAAGTTGAAGTTCCAGCGCAACCTGCGTTGAGCTGCTGAGGAGAGAGTAGGAAAAGTGCCTATCACGCAGCTACTTTTTGTAAAAGCAGAGATGTAGCTGGACCGATCGTGTGAGAGAATTGTAACATTGATCCACAAAGTCATGTTAAGGGGGCAGCCCTGGGGCTTCAGCAAGGTATGGGGTGGCACTCAGGTACTCTAGGGTGAGCCCAAGGACTCAAGAGAGTGGCTGGAGGCACCATGCAAGCCCTAGAAGAAGGGGAAGAGAGATCTTGCAAGATTTTTGGTTGGAGCTTCCATGATAGCTTGAGGGTTCTGAGAGAAAGAAGGGGGAAAACTCACTTTTGTAAAAGATAGTCACGGTTAGTCTTTTCCCCGAGTCCAGAGGGGTCTTCTTGGAAGAGGCACCCCTAAAATTGCTCTGTGAAGTAAAAACGAGCTGTCGTTCTTGTCTCCTTGCCTCCAGATTTGGCCAATCCTCCTATTGTAGCTCCTGTGTGTCTTCCAAGAAAGCTGCCATCTCTGCCTGTGTACCTGAAAAGTAGGGTTTATTGTTGGAAAATGAGACTAGATTTGAGGGAAAGGAGAGAGAAAGGAAGGATCTAAAAACTAAGCTCTGATACCAATTGTAATGAAGGAGACCTAGGAGAGAGAAGGAGAGAAGGGAGAGAGTGCAGAAGAGAGATAAAGACTGCAAGAAGAGAGAGAAAGAGGGTGACGAGGAGAGAGAAAGACTAGGAGTAGAGAGAGAAAGACAAGAAGAGGAGAGAGAAATGTCTTGTAGCCATGGAAGGACAAGGAAGAAGGTGAAGAAGGTGAAAGGACAGATGTATATTTATCAAAATGGTGCCTATGCAGTGTCCCTTACACCTTTTATACTTAGGTCAACTTAACCTAAGTATTTCCCTCCATTACACACATCACTACCATCCCAATGTTAAGAGAAGAAGAGGGGAAGAGAGGATGAAGAAGAGCTTCTCCCCAATTGGTTCCTCACTCCCTTGTACACACTCTTTCAACCTCTTATATTCAAGCTATGGAAGAAAGAGGGGAGAAAAGAGATGGGAGTAAGGAGAAAAGTTTGAGCTTTAGCCTCACTAGTCCCTTACTCAACCTCACACACTCACTCTCAAGTAATGAAAGGAAAACTAGTGAATAGAAAGGTGGAATGCATTCACTTTTACCAATTACATACATTAAAGTTAGGGTTCCCACTTTAAGTTTACTTGTGTCTAGTCCTTACCCTTTTTACATGCAACTTTGGCTAATGGATTAACTTAGGCAAAGTAAGTAGAGATTGGTTGCAACCTCCACATCTATTGTAGATCTGTTAGTGTAACCTTGGGTGAGCTAGACTATCACTCACTTTTAACAAAATATATAATCTCTTCACTACATATAGCTGATGGATTAGGAAATGTTTAATATGGTATGTTGTTCATCTAAGGGTCCAAATCCTAACTATATATGGAGCTCAATGCCTAGAAGGATTGTTCATCTAAGGGTCCAAATCCTAACTATATATGGAGCTCAATGCCTAGAAGGATAAGGTGAAGGGTAGCTACAGCTAAAAAAAGGAATGTGGGTTCCTCAAGTTAATGGTTGTTCTTCTAAGGGTCCAAATCCTAACTATACATGGAGCTTAGTGGATAAAAGGATAAGGTATAGGATAGTTATTGCTAAAACAAGGAATGCAGGTTCCTAAAGTTAGTGGCTACCACACTCTGTCTTTGCACTTTCTCACTCAAATTATATGCTCTTCCTAGGGATATGTTTATCTAATAATGCAATGGATGTGGTGAATGTGCAAGTGCAACTGGAAGATGGATATGATACCAAGATGATAAGCACCCTTATGTCCCATACTTTAGGACCCAATTAGTGAAAGGATGGCTAATGCAATGCAATCTAGGGTGACAAGTATATCAAGAAAGCCTAACATGTATGCCCTTTAGCTACTCAAAATTAGTGCTATGGAGGGGAAGAAAAGGGCTAGCATGCTAGAGATGGAGTTGGCCAATCAAGTCATTGAGTGTCTCTAACTTAAGGACCCTTATGTATAATGTTTACAAGTGCATCTATTCTATGTTGGAGATTTTACTTCTTTTTGTATTTTTCTATCTTTCTTTGACATAAATAAAGTGAAAACTACTTTTCATAGAGTGGTCGCAAATTGTTTAACACAAAACTTGCATTGAATAGGTAATCATTGAGTAGTTTCTACACTGGAATAGATGACTTCGAGAAGAATGGATGTGTATATTGAGCAATCATGTCATTCATCATATCTTCTAAAAGTACTAGAAAGCAGGACAAGTGCATCAATGATAAAAAATCGAGGCATGCCATTGCGACTCAATCAACTTTAGCATTGACCTCAAAGAATGAGGGAAATACCTTTGTACATCATAGGCTTTTGATTTGCTAATTATATGAGAAGCCTTAAGTAATTACAATTGGTGATAAAAGGTGGACAATGTAATTTATGAACTTCTTGTTGAAGCTAGAAATGACTCCTTCATATCCCCTAATTGCAATTAGGTTTAGCAACATGTACATTGGGAAAGTTGATTAAGTTGTATCTTCCATGCTCCTTTGAGTCAAAATTGAGATGGCACCACCTAGAGTATGGACAATAAGTTACATGGGCTCTCTCTAATGGAGAAGTGTAGAAAAAAGAGAACCATGTATGCTCATCTATCTCTAGGAAACATAATGCGATTTTAGTTGCATCTTCTAAGCTTCCATGTGCTTCATATTGAGGCTTCTTATTTGGTCTCTATGAAGGCTACCATTAGTTGTTCATGTCCTTGGCAAGTCTTGAGCCTAGCTTTCTACTAAAGGTGGTCGTTTTGGTCTTCTCTTGTTTGAGCAAGATTGTGAGTTCAACAAATGTGTTTCTTACACCTTCTTTATCTTTTCTATTGTAGCTCTTTAAATTTCATGCATGGTATTTATTATTGCCTCTAAATTTCCTTGTTTTGTCAAGATTTCTTAAAAGGCTTGAATATATTCTTGATATGCAACCTTTGTTTCCTGAAGCTAAAGGTGGACCTTGTTGTTCTTTGGCTGCTTTAGACTTATTCTACTTAGGTTCTTCACAAAAGCATTCAAGGGTGGATATGTTTGTAGGGACATGGCTTATTTTGGTGAATCAATGAAAGAGTCTATGATTGACTCTCCAAGACATTTGATTATGCAAATTTTAAAAGAAAACCCCTCTTCTTATTCCTCATAGGTCACTTATTCCATCCTTGTACCTATCTCCACTTCCACGTCTACCACTGCCAGTAGCTCCACTACCTCTCTCTCTCTCTCTCTCTCTCTCTCTCTCTCTCTCTCTCTCTCTCTCTCTCTCTCTCTCTCTCTCTCTCTCTCTCTCTCTCTCTCTCTACAACCCCATCGATATGAGCAATTTGGATCTAGAATTTGTATTATATTGTCTTATGATAAGTCTAGCAACAAACATTATTGAAACTATATTAAACATCAAATTATAATATTGTACAACATACTAAGAGAGACGAGGATAGTAAAAGATTATCACGTAGCTAACCAAATGAGCCACATTTGTGGTAATATTGGAAAAGTCTCTTACTTCCAAATATGAGGTGCAATTTTTTTCTATAAGTATGAGTTGGTGTATAAATATGCTTACATTTTCATCCATTCTGAACACTCAAAGATACACATAGTACAAGTGCTTACATACCAAATATGCCTTCCCTTCTATAGCACGATCCATGAAATCTTGACAATTATATGTTGGGTTCTTTGCAATGTGCACTGTGTAACACTCCTGCAAGACACTTGAGTTAGTTGTCTCTAATTTGACAAGCTCATGTTTCAAGACTTTCACCATTATATGGCCCTTCACAATTCTATCTAAATTTAATGTCGAATCTATTATTTTCCATGTAACTTGTGAGATACCATTTATCTATGCTAGAGGTCTTCATTAGTATCCACTTCTTGTGCCACCTTTTGTAAAGCAAACTCACCATTTTCTAATGTGTGGATTTCTTCTATTGTCAAATTTATGCCAAGGCCATTGGTTGTGTCATGTTTCTAATCAATATCTCACATTTTCCTTATCAAGCCCCCACTCATACTTGTCATTGGACACAACTACGAGCTGGAATCCTTCAAATGGCCTAGATGATACATTGGCTATCCTTAGCTATTGTGTTAGATGAAGATGGTAAATTCATGAGCCACATGCAAAATTAATTTTGCAAAATACTAGAAACACAATTCCAATTTTCATCATCCTTCCACCCTGAGACAAATGGAAAATTCTACTGAATGAATCGAGGCCTTGAAGGCTATCTCAAAAGCTATGCCAAAATGACCAAAAGTATTGGGCTCTTTACCTTGATGTGCTAGAGTTTCGCTACAATAGCTCAATCCACAATGCAATAGATTATACCTCTTTCAACTTAGCTATAGAGAAGGAAGGCATCCTCCCTTGTGAGTAAAAGATGAAGATGCAAAAGAATGCCAAAGAATAGAGAGAGAGAGAGAGAGAGAGAGAGAGAGAGAGAGAGAGAGAGAGAGAGAGAGAGAGAGAGAGAGAGAGAGAGAGAGAGAGAGAGATGTAGCAACTTAGAAGAGCTTGGAACAAAGCAATCACCATGATAGAGCAAGTTGACAAAAAGCATAAAGAAGTGCTTTTCACAAAGGATGATGTTGTTCTAGTCAATTTCAAACATATGTCACTGTCTAAGAACATGACTCCCAAGTTTAATCATCGCTATTATAGATTATAGAAAATTACAAAATTACTTAATAAATTCACCTACAAGTAGAACCTACTAAGAGAGCATCTGTGTACAAAGCACCCTTTATGTACACCTTTTATATAGGTTCCATCTCCATACGTGATGGGAGTGACATGCTCCCTTGCTTCATTCCAAAAACCCTTTCAAAAGTCCAAGCAACCCTTCAGCTTGTTGAGAACACAAAGGCTATCCTAAATACCTCAATATGTGAAAAGGACACCCTTTGAAAGAGGCCCATTGAATCTCAAAGGCAAAGGCTAGCAAAAACAACAAAGACGTCTTTGCCAAACTAACACAATGAGAACCCTAATAATACTTCTAATATATATTGAGCAATACTTGAATTGTAATCGATTTTATAAAGCATTGTATCTTCCTTTAAATTGTAATAGGCTAGCAAAGCATTGCAATAAGGAGCTTAGTGTCTAATATCTTGAAAGAAACTTCAAACTCTTCCAAGGATGGGAGACTGTGTCAGGACAAAAAATCATCTCGACATTGGCTCTAGGGCTCTAGCCGGGGCTCCTACACTCACCAAACCACCCTCATGGCCTTGAGGCCAAGAGCATCTAAAGGCTACATACTAATCTAGCTAAATCATGAGTTTGTATCAAATTTTAGTCCAATGATTTTGCTCCTTCTTCCCAACTCCAATAGAGGGAGTATCCCACATATATAGGTGACTAACACCTCATTGCACACACATACAAAGCACCCCCCAACTGATCGTTATGACTCCTACGGCTCTCATACATCCCGCGGATTAGCCCCAAGATATGGTATCAAACATAAAACATAATCGTAACATTAACAAGTAACTCTCATCGTTGGTCAATAGTCTTAACAACCAATTGCAATGCATCCAAGATACGTCCTCTTTCTTGAAACCATGTATAAAAATGTAAATTCAAGGTGTAATGCCATATAGTTCTCAAACAAATTAACTACAAATCAGCCAATGTGTTACATGAAAAACATTCTTTCAATGATTTCATTTCTAATGAAGTGATGTGTTGCTTAGAAACAATACATAAATAATTCATGTCATTGTTCTTTTAAACTTAAATAAAGCGAGTCTTATATATCATAATATGCATGAAAATCAAAATTTAATTAATACTTACCCCCTTTCTCCATACCGTTTAAGTTGTGCAATCGTGCATTGATTTAAAAAAGTGTTTTATGTCATTTTTTCCATGTAAAAAAGTGATAAATACACTTTCACATAAAGATGGAGATAAGCCCCATGCCTTACCTTCACCATACATCCACACTTATATACCTAATTTATTGTATTTTATTTTTACATGAAAATTATTTTTTCTATTAAAAATCTATTTTATGATTTTTCATTTATTTTAAATTTTTTTCCAATTTTATGAATCTTATCTAGATTGTGATTCAATAGTATGATCAATATAACTCCATAAAAACAATACTTGAATCATAAAAATCCATAAAATTATCATTTTTCTACTAAATCTCACATTGTGAGTTTTATAATTTTGATTCTTATTGCGTGAGTTACTAAAAATTACTGATTATTCTATAATTTTAAACATATTCAAGTATATTCAATCATTTTCTATCATGAGAACGAAATATTCATCATAAAATTCAATCAAAGATTGCTTACTCTATAATCTGCATAGCATCCCATCATATCTCAAAAACGAGAAGTTGTTTTATAGCCGTTGATGTTTCCTTTGTTCTTTCTTATATCATTCCTTGTATTTTGTCACAAACTAATACCCATTCTCTCTTATCTTTGAAGCCCATATAAACAATATTTATAACGAGAGAGAAAGAGGAGAGAGACTGAAATCTAAACTTTTCATACAATGCATCAAATCACGTGCTGTCTACTTTACAACACCAAACCTTGTGGCCATTAAATGGGGGGTCAAATGAACTCCGATCGATGAATGGACAATTGCCTTGGATTTTCAACATCCAAATGCACCTAGGAAAACTCCAACTCCTTGATCTGCAATCAACACATTTTTCACCAAAAACACCTCTTTTATGGATCTCACATCACTGGTGCTAATTTTGCTCTAGATTTCAGCTCTCATTAGCAACCACAAGATAAGGCGACTCAGTGTGTCGAGCCTATGAACTGATTTGTACAAATACAAACCATAAAGAGCATCAAGCTACTTTAAATAAAAATACACGATATAGCACAAACACAACCCTCACCCTATCCCTTGAAAAAATCAATGCATGAAGTCTACGAGAGATAGGCGAAGCATAGTCTAACAAAGATCTAGAGCTAGTCACTAACCAACTACTTCAATAGGGACTGACTAAAAAGAGATATCAAAGGAGTCATTCTAAGTAGTGGTCTAACCTACCGATTTGACCTAAGACAACTGGACGAGAAACTCCTGCTAGGTGAGTACTCTTATAGCCTGGTCTATTGAAAATCATATATTTTTCATCTTATCACATTTCTTTCTTCGGTACTTTATACTCGGATGTGTAAAAAGGAGAAAGGTAAGTATGTTGTGACCCAAGGAGAATAGGACATTGGACTCCCAATCTTAGTATCCAAGAATTTACCAAGCTCTCGCAAGGCGATAGTAAATCCTTTCTGTTTTTGCTCACTTTTATTTTCACTTCAACTATCTTTATTTATTTATTTTTCAACAAAATACTATCCTCAGGAAGACGAGGTATTTTGGCTGACTTGTCCCCAAGAACCTACCAAGTCTTCGTAATGCAATGAACATCCACTCTTGAATTTTCTTCTTTTTTTGAATTTTCTTATTTCAAGGATTAGGACCCCCTTTTATAGACCTATGTATCTTATAGATTTCAAATATATTCATTATTTTTTTCTTTTATTTGGCTAGCTTCCCTAGAGCAGCTTTACAACTACTAGGGGTTTCTAGACATAGCTACTTAGCAGGTTAGAAGGACAAGATCACTAGGACTATCCCAAAAACAACTCTTAGAGTGCATGACAATGTTTTTACAAGAGACAAACAGCTACTCAAACCTCCCCAAATATACTTAACCTAACCCTACGACTTTATGCTTGGAATGCCGATTTCCAACAAAAGAAAAGTATCCCACACACATATATACATATAGCATAAAGGGAAAGAGCTCATAAAGGAAGGATATTACCTCGACTTGGCCGCCACGAGAAGCTTTTGTGCAGCAAGAGGCTCCCTCCAGGTGCTCTGTCGAAATATGTTTAGTGCAACACTAAAGCAAAACCCATTAACCAAACATGCACCAGACAAATAAATGGTCCTCTTGGTCTAATGAGACAAACCATTTCACTACAAAATAAATGACCCTCTTCTTGGCCTAACAAAATCAAATATTAAATCCAATAGGAACAACCCTCTTGGTCTAATAAAATCAAACATTAAATCCAATAGGAACAGCCCTCTTGGCCTAACAAAATCAAACATTAAATCCAATAGGAATGGCTCTCTTGACTTAACAAAATATAATCATAAAGTATACCATTCATCAACCTACTCTGTTGAAAGCAAACCCTTGATCCTCACATAAACCTTATTGAAACACAAAACTAGACCAAGGGGATGGCCATTCAAACCCTATAGTAAATGCACAAAATTATTAGCTAATCCCCTTGCATAAATGACAAGGGGTGTTCAACGAATATACAGTTGAACGATCCAATGCATCCATGATAGAATAAGAAGATGATTAATTGCTACCTAGCTCATAACCCATACTAACTATCAGCAGCCAAAACAAGATATTTCACCAGCAAGCTGTCCCCACAATAGCCCTAGACTAACATCAAGAGGAAATTTTAAAAGCCTCTCAAGAGCACAATTAAGAAATACATATTTAACAAAGGCATAATTAGCCAAGGATCCTACAAAAGTGATTCCACTGTCGCGGAATCAGCTAGCAAGTCATTGCCTCAAACATCTCAATGATGTCCAAGATCGCACAATGATACATCCTTAGAAATGGGATCACTCACACCATAGATTCCATTCAATCGGTTGATCACTAAACTGCGAGTTGCCTTTCACTAATAACAGGTGAATACTAAAACGTCTTACTAGATTTAACCCCATAAGTAAGGCCTTGTATTTCACCATGTTATTCGTAAAAGCAGTGCCTAAATGCACTCCCATTTTTTAAATCACTCGACGATGGGGGTCTTTTATGACAGCCTCTACACTCACATGCTTAGCATGTCCTCAAGAATCTATAATGTATAAAGCTAGGCTTCATTGATGTAATCTACCATGGCAATCAACCTACTCGAACTTATGGTAATCAAAATCTAATCGAGAGAGGGGATGTACATAATCCAAAAGCTATGGCATGATATGCAAAGGTGCCAAATACGGTGATAAATGTCATTTTCAACTTATTTTCCTCTATGATAGCCATTTGATTATAATCAATGAAGCAATCCATAAACGAATAGATATCCCTACTCTCTAACTCATCTAGAATCTCATCAATGAACGATAGCGGATAATGATACTTGATCATCTATTTATTAAGCTCTCTATAATCTACGCAAAACTAGATTTGACTATTTTTATTTTTCTTGATAGCTACTAGAAAACCCCTTTGTGTGTTGTATAAAAAATATCACACCAACCAGTCTTACACAATATTTGTAGCTTCTCAAATAGTCTGTCCCTTAGCTTAAAAGGCATATGCCTAGAAGGAATACCCCTTAACTCATCATAGCTCCAAGTAAAAATATCATGAAATTCTTGGATGAAGGACATATAGTTGTTCCTCTCTTATAAACTGAAAATAGATCCCAATTTAATTGATCGTGGCTCATTCAATTTACCAAGATCTAGCTCAATCACGCCCAAATCTATGATTCTATCTTGAGCTTCTATTGGCTCATTCAGAGTCACTTGGTAGACATCTTTTGTAGTGGACTCCTCTCTTAATTCATCGCTTGATGAAGTTTCACTACCAAAAGGATCCTTTAATTTATCTAATTTTGTCAAAGATAAGGGTACTCTCTCACTTTGAGAAGATTCATGATATGCATCCATTGTTACGTATCTGGAACCTTTGCCAAAAATCAAACAATGAGCAGGTATATCAACTTGACAATCGAATTGCAAAATCCACGGCCTTCCTAATAATACTTGATAGCTTGGCCGCCCTACAAATCGAATAACCCTAAAGTTTAAAATACATTCCACATTAGCAATAGTCACATGGACTTTAGTAATGCAACCTTTTGATTGCCTTAAACTATCATCAGCCATTTAGAGAATTATAGAGGCATCCTTTTAGATTTCTAGTCCTTGCCTTTCCATCAATTTTGAACTCATAATGTCAACGGAGGATCCCATATGCACAATGGCATGATCTACCAATATGCCATCAGCATATGCTCCCACCCTTGGGCAATGCTTTTTAGCATGTTCAAACCAATCATCTCCTATACAGGCTATTCCCAAGAGTTTGATTATATACCTAGTGGAAAATATCTTCTTAGACTCTTTACACACCCCTAGAGATAACTTGATCAGCTGTAGGAGATTCACATCAAGCTTTACCTTGCAAAGAGAATTGGCGAATTCAAATTCATGATAATTAGCAATGGTTCTCTTCTCCCGCCAGACCATTCTTTCTCTTGGTTGATGAACCGGCTTAGGTACCTCTTTCTTGGCTTCTACCTTCTTCTTTGCCAGCTCCTTATTGGAGTCAACTTTACCATCAGTAGCTTTTAGAGGACCGGATTTCACATCAAGGTTAAGGACTTGCATCCTCTTATCATCTTGTGTAGGATTTGCCTCAACAGGCTTTGTATTATCCATGTCGCCTTCTTTAACCTTTGATACTCTTATAATGGCTCATAAATTGAAAGCCAGCTTTGATAAGGCTGACACCACTGCTAATAGATAGATTTTTCTCTTTATAATATTTGCTTTGGTCCCTCATTCTGCTGAAGGTTATGCCCTTGTGCTTGATGATTAATCAGATGTGGCTACCTACTCCCTACTGAAGAGAGCTGATCTTACTCTAGCGAAGTACTAGCTAGATGACCAAAGTTCCCACATATGTCACATTTGACATTAGGATAGTTTCTCAAAAAATGTTGACCACCACACCACTTCTAAATCTTGATGGACCACCCTCTTCATGATGTCGACTTTCTATCAAGTTTTGCTGATTTTTTAAGAAATCAATGTCTATGGCTATTTGTCAATACTGTTCCCTTATCATATTCGTATAATGCTTCATCATGTCCTTAACTTCACCAAGAACATTTGACACACTAGACTCATAAGTGTGATCATCCACTTACCGTTTAGTTGGCCGAACCACCTATTAGGAATTGGCCTACTGATTAGTTGGCATGACATTAGGGTTTGTCTTTTAGCTTCCATTATTCAGTGGGGTCATTTTGCTAGCCATTGGCATAGCAACATTAAGAGGAGCTGACATCATGGATACAATTTGCATTATGCTTCCTCTTCCATTTGAATTGATCATAGGTGTACTAGTCGCACCTTGACTTCCACTGATCAATACCAAATTATATCTAGGACCTAGACTCGAATTTAGATTAGCCTTAGATATCTAGACTGCTTGTAAGCATGACTCTACTTTCTTTGCTCGTATAATAGTAGTGTTTATATCAACAAGAGCAACACTACTCAACTGCACTTGGATATTGAAGTCTAATCCATGTAAAAAATAATGTAGTTAGTTGAACAGTATGTGAAATAGAAATATAGGTTTGCGAAACACCTCTTTTAGTTTCTTAGCATACACTCGAGCATTCTCATGGGACTCTTGGTGTGTCATATTCAAAACACGAAACCAATACTAATCATCTCTCTCAAGGGTGAACTCTCTTTGGAAGGCCATAAAGAATAATTCAATTGTGGTTATGGTCTCGACTTCCAAGCCATAATATCACATTGTAGCTCTTCCTTTTAGAGTCATGTTGAAAAACATCATGAGATATCCATCTTGAATTCGGCAATTGAACATTAATTTCTAGAACTCACTGATGTGGAGCTCCACATCTTCCTCTACTAATCCATTAAAAATGGGTAGAGAAAAACCTAGGGCTAACAAATTTGACGTTCCTTGTAATATCTCCTGTGGGCCATGAGACTTTTTTAATAAATTTAAACAAAAAAAATTTGTGTCCCCCCTGTCGACGCCTCTAGTTGGTGGAGAGAGGGGGAAGCTGACTAGGTAAAGGAAAAGATCGTGACAGCAAGGGGGAGATGACATGGTGGAGGTGGAGCTGCTGAGGATCACAATAGCATCCATGAAGATGAAGATGACGACAATTTTGACAAGGGAGGGGCACACGTGTGGCACCTCCAACCCCCTCCACTACTCCTTCCCTTCCTTTAACTAGCCACATGGTGGCAGGAAATCTGGGGTCCTCTGAAGTTAAGGACCCCTTATTACAACATCCCCCCCCCCCCCCCCAAATTAATACCCATCTTCCCCCTATAAAATCCCCTCCTTAATCAAGGAATAACATGCTATTCTCCTCCCTCCCCTTGCTGCCAATTCATGAAGAGGAGAGAGAGAGAGAGAGAGAGAGAGAGAGAGAGAGAGAGAGAGGAGTGCTCAAGGAAATCACCCTCTTTCCCACTCTTGAAAAGAGGATACAAGTTCCCTCCCTTACTTGCAATTCCTGTCAACTCTCTATCAACTACCCCTCTACGTGGCAAAAAGGATACAAAAGTCAAGCAAAGCGTAGGGAACTCCGGCACAAGGGAGTGCTCTGAGAGAGGTGAAGGCCACATTCCAAGCTCCAAAATGGCCGCAAAGTGCAAACTCTCCCAAGTAATCGGAAAGGACACAACCACGAAAGGAGGATCCAGCAAAGATGTCACCACTAACACGAACGGGTTATCGGGTATAAATGCTAATTTGACACTCCAAAACCAGATATCATTACGTTGTCAAGCCCTGTGAATGGAACAATGAAGCATAATCATCGTAGAAAGAAATCATATTTTTGCATTGCATAATTTGCATAACTGGAAAGGTAGTTGTAAAGGCTTGAATCAAGTTCATGATGATCATGATTTTCCATGAATCGATTAAGCATCTATGGGTTGTTGCAATACCAAGATGATTATTAGGCATGAATTTTTGCAAGTGCATCTTAGGTTACCAATATATATATAGATATGCAAGATCGTGTAAGAAGATGGCATCCTATAAACCATTAGAGAGATGTGGCTTGCATTTACATTAGGCATGAAGATTTCATGTACCTCGCACAAGGAAAAATATAAGTCACAATTTATGATTTGCATGAGTTCATTGAAATGAATTTCCATGAGTAGAAGCTCCACATTGCATTGCCAACTCAAGAAAGACTTGCATCTGGGCTTGCGTGGCATCGTGGATAGTTCCGACTAAACTACATGATAGGGGCTCATCCTAAAAGATAGACTCAAGATGCATATGTAAATTGTTAAACTTAATTGCAAGAGACAGTTCGGAGAATGAAATCCTATACAATAAGCACAGTTAGGGTTTGATTTTACTTATTTAGGGTTAATTGTAAATAAGCTAAGTTACTGTTATTACAATCATAGTTTGACCTAGTATCAAGTAAATACACTCACGGGTCTCTATCCTAGCATCTAGCTGCGATAAGTCCAATAACACCTTTAGGGGTATCATTTTTAACAATGATACAACTAGATGTCAATACAAGAAAACTCGAGTGTCATATCCGCAAGAAAGAACGACCATTCACCACATGTCATTTGATGCTTGCGAGTGTTCAAGGATTGCAAAGGACTTAGTTTGCTCTTGGCTTGTAGAAGGAATCAACTTAGAAACCTTGATAAGGCTCTAAGGAGAAAAATGGTTACCAAATAACCAATTAAAATCCTAGATTGAGTTATTTAAGATGTGTGATCCCAAGACAAGAACCGTGGACTAAAGGCCAACAAATTAGGGCAGCTACCATCTGAAAACTATCAGATATAAATCCAATAGCGTAATTTCTTGCTCCTATCACATAGGAATGAGGTCGGAATGAGGGTATTCTATATCCCTCAAATGGTCATGGCAATTGACACCAAGGCAAGAAAGACCCAAGAAGGGTGAACACTAAGCGTTCAAAAAAAGGAACTCCACCTCAGTAGATGTCCTGAGCACTCGCCTTCATTGTTGTTTGTGCTTGTAAATTTAGAAACACCGTCTATGAAAGGATTGCATAACCCAAACTCACAAAAGAAATTGGAATAATGAATCAGGTTAAATTCATGGAGGATGCGCCAAGCCACCCCCAGCTAGTTGCAACCCTAGCCAAGGGGGTTCTAAATAACCATGACGGGAACATGGACCAAACCCACCACGAGAGGTCTCTCCGTGGATTAGTTTGAACATAGGAGGACGCTTGGATGCCAGGGGGCTGTGGCTGTAAATTCCCTGCCTCTCCGAGTCCTATAAAACGATTTACGTGACTCGAGACGGACTCTCAAGGCCCTGTTACTAGTGCAAGGGTGGAAACTTGGAGGAAATAAGATGCATCCTCACAAATTATGAGAATCTTTCTTTTTGGACAAGACTTGTATCTCACTTAAAATGCTAATATAAAGTTTGCTTCCAAGGAACTTGTCTAGACTGTCTTCATGTCAGTGCCATAAGTTACGTGAATGAACCCTATTCTCTAAAAGGCTTAATTAAGGAGGCTGATTTTAAATGTCATACATAAATGTGATAGGACCTAATTAAATAACTAAAGAATGCCTATCGAGGGAAGCGGGTGGGTGGAATCCCCAATGGGTCTGTCCAGGGTGGTCCCAGAAAATTGGGAGGCTTCTCACAATGTTCTACCTCATATGTCCTTTAAGTATTGTTAGGTTAGAATCCTATTCGTGTCATTTTAGGGGACCGGAATGGGACTATGCCCTACGAGCAAAGAGGTTGAGTGGCGCATCCCTCTCTTTTCCCATTATCTTTGAACCAGGTGTAGCATGGGTCTACTTCGGCTTGGGTATCTTTGCGTAAAGTAGGATATCTAAGACCCAATGCTAGAATGCTGTCAATAGACCTTGTCCACTAGGAACCCTGATTTCAGGTCGATCCGAGTGGGTTTGGCCGCAAACGTTCTGTTACAAGGCAGACTCGAGAAACCCTAGGTGACAAACCTCGTAACATTCCATGGGAGTGTCATCCATCGTCGCTTAGTCTTGTCTCTCGATGGACCGCTAAAAACATGCATGGAAAACCGATAGGCGGGCACATTACAATTGGTAGCAGAGTAAACCAACGAATAAAAAAATTAGGATAGGAATAAATCAGGAAGAGTGAAATGATGTTCTCATTAGGAAACATTTTTTTTCTTTCACTCACTTATGGATTGTTGTTGCTTCCATACCTACAAGGCATGGAGCAAGTTCCTCGTATTTCATATCATGTTTAGGATGGCTATGAACTCTTGAAGTTATCGCACATAATCCAACATGATGGGGACCCTGGATTGACTCTACAACCCCTCACCGCTGTATGCAAAAAGACATTGGACTTAGAGTGTGGGTTACTACTACATAGATGCCAATCAACTCGCCTATCTTCAAAACAATCTGAAGAGGCTAAAGTGGTTGGAGGACTTGAAGATTATCAAGTTATTCATCTTCCATGAGGCTCGTGTGAACTTGATCCTACACATCGGATGCTGGCAAGTAGAACATAATCGCTATATCTATGAGGAGGTGATCAAAGTTTTGCCAGTAGATAGAATTAAAGTAATGGGGCAAAACAAACGTCATGGCTAGCAAAAATGGGGATTTACTGAACTTCCCATGACTTACTGCTTCCTAAGAATCCATTCCTCCAATCCATATTACTATTCTGTCCTTGTAGCTGAATCCAATAGTAAATTATTAACCTGGCATTGATGTATCTCTTTCAAAGAAAATCATCCCAGTCAATCTCTATCTATTCCCAAATAATTGTACTTGAGGCTTACACTTCTTTATGGATAAATAAGAATTTTATGTCTATTTGATTTGTTAGTTGTGAAGAGATGTGTAAATGCAATCTTAAAGAAAAGGTTTAAATTGAAAACTAGATACAACCCCAAGGGAAAAACCAAAATCTTGTTTCCACACTAAGCCCAGCAGAGGCATAAGAGAAGAATTTTCTTCTCAAACAAATTAAACCACTAGAATTTGACGGAAAAGGGAAGACTATTAAAGCTGATGCCAAAGTATGGATTGAATCCATGGAAGATTACTTCAGTGCAGCATGAACATCACCTGTAAACTAGGCTATGATTGTCAAGCTCAAACTTACTAGCGAAGCTAGGTTCTAGTGGAAGCAATGGTGTAAAGACCAAACAATCACCGAAAGCACAATAACTTTAGATAAGCTAAAGGAAGCAGTGCAAGGGAAGGTACATGCCACCTGTATACAGAACTCAGAAGATGAATGAGTTCTTCAAGTTGAAACAGTTGGGCCTATCTGTGGAGGCGTACTACTTGAAATTTGTCTGCTTGTTAAAATACACCCCGACAATGAGTATTCCCCAAAAAGTCTCGAAGTTCTGTGATGGGCTGAACCCACCAATGAACACTCAATGCATCCTTCAAATTTACAAGATGCATTGATAAGAGTGGGACCTATCGCCTAAGAAGTCTAGCCAAAGTCTAGGAATAATAGACCGTGGTCTCACAAAGACTAGAATTCAAGGATGTTGAAAGTTGAATTTAAAAGGGCGCAAGGACAGAGTCAAGGCCAACAGAAGAAGCCGAGGGAAAATGCAATCAGTGACTTTGTTACCACTCAAAGAAGTGACCAAAGCTTGTGATGTTTTCACTGCAATGAACCTGGGCACTTCAAAAGGGAATGTCCCAAACTTGGCGAAGATTGTCGTCGAGGGAAATTCAGCTGGCGAAAGCCAGGGCTACCTGTGGCCGCAGTCATACAGCAATGGGAAGGGCAAAAACTTCCAATATATCCACTAAGGGAATCAACAAAGGAGAAGACCGTCCATGGAAGCTAAGATTGAGAGGGCATCCGTTCATAACGCTCTCCATAAAAAGGGCATGAATGACCAATTTTCGGTGATCCAAACTCCATCGGATTACCAAGGTAAGAAATTCAAAACCATGATTGATTGTGGCATCACTCATTCTTTCATTTCACCAACTTGTGCAAGAAGATTAGGGATAGCCACTGTAGTTCCATCTACTTTGCTTATCAAACTAGCAAATGGGTGAGAAATCACTCGCACTAGATAAACTGCTAAGGTGTAATTCCTACTCAGAAATGAGCTCACATCTGTTAAGTTCAAGGTAATGAACCTAGGATTCCATGAGTGCCTACTCGGGATGGGCTGGCTAGTCCCCAATGATGCTCACATCCATTGTGGGAAGGGTCAAGTCTCCTTTTGGAATCCTAAAGGTGAGCTAGTTACAACTCAAGGAGAAACAGGTAAACCAAAGATCCAACTAGCTGAGGGAATGCAAGTAGCTCAAGGAATAAGGAAAGGATTACCCATCTATCTAATCAAGCTAAACAAGCCGAAACAGGTAGAGGACTCCAATGAAGAACCATCATGGTTAAAAGAGTATGCGGATGTGTTCCTAGAAGAATTGAATAAATTAGCACTGCCTAAGGAAGTGGATCATGAGATCAAGCTAATACCAAGAGTTGCACCAGTTACAAAAAGGCCCTATAAGATGTCCATTCCTGAAGCTATTGAGTTAAAGGAACAACTCAAGAAACTATTGGACCAAGGGTACATATGCCTCAGCAGTTTTCCTTGGGGGGCTCCAATCTTGTTCCAAAAGAAGAAGGATGGTACACTTCACCTTTGCATCAATTATAGAGGCATGAACCAAGTAACCATCAAGAATAAATATCCTATCCCAAGGATAGATGAGTTGCTTGATCGATTGCAGGGAGCAAAAATCTTCTCCAAGATTGATTTGAGGTCAGGATACTGCCAGATCTGCGTCAAGGATGAGGATATTCCTAAGATGGCAATACCAAATATGGTCATTTCAAATTCACAGTAATGTCTTTTGGATTGACTAATGCCCCTGCCACCTTTAGCAGGCTAATGCATGACATTTTTAGACCATATCTCGATGATTTTGTGATTGTATTCTTTAAGGATACCTTGGTTTATTCCAAGGAAGAGGAGGATCGTGAGTCCCAAGTTTGCGTTGTCCTTGAGACCATGAGGATTCATAAGCTCTATGCTAAGAAGAAAAAGTGTGCCTTCCTCAAGAGGTAGATCGAATATCTTGGATTTATTGTGTCAAATGAGGGAATATCTATAGATTCTACAAAGGTTAAGGATGTCCAAGAGTGGCCTCCACCAACTATTGTTAAAGAAGTGCATAGCTTTCTTGGATTAACAGGTTGGTACATGATCTTCATTCAGGACTATGCCTTAATTACAACACCCCTCACAAATTTGCTAAAAAAGCAGGTTGCCATAGTGTGGATGCCCATTGAACAATCGAGTTTTGATCAACTCAAGCATAGCCTAATGACAACACCAATTCTGAAACTCCCTAACTTGCGCAAGGAATTTGAAGTTGTCACGGATGCTATCTCACTTGCACTAGGTTATGTACTAATGCAAGAAGGTCATCCTATAGCCTATTCCTTGAGGAAGCTAAAAACCCATGAAATGAATTATTCTACCCATGACCTAGAGCTACTAGTAGTTTTCATGCTCTCAAACTTTGGCAACACCATTTTCTTGGTAACAAGTTTTATTTGGTCACGGACCATAAGAGCCTTAAATGGATCTTCACCCAAACCAACCTCAATATGAGGCAACGTCGTTGGATTGAAGTTCTGCTCTACAGGAATATGAATTTGAGATTAGGTATCAGCTTGGCAAAGAGAATGTAGTTGCTGATGCCTTAAGTTGCAAAGCATTCCTCAACTCTCTTATTATGGAGGAACCCTCAATGGCGAAAACATTAGCAACTATGGTGTCAATGCCTAGTAACCCTATCCTTGAACTAGCTAAGCCAGAAGCTAGCCATGACCAAAATATCTAAAGATGATAAATGAGATTTTGGAAAAGGACCTGAACCTTAGACTTAAGGTCAAGTATCAAGAATTTTTTGTCAATGGGGGACTTGCCTATTTCAGGACAAGATTATACATACCCTCAAGAAAGAAACTCAAATAGAGAATACTTTGGGAAGCACATGACTCCCCCTTTTTAGGTCATCCTAGATATGTCAAAACCCTCAACACGATAAAAAAGAGTTACCATTGGGAAAGGATTAAGGGAGACATGCTCAAATATGTCACGAAATGTTTGTCTTGCCAGCACATTAAGGCAGAACATGTCAAGATGCCTGGGAAGCTGCAACCTCTTGACATTCCTCAAATGAAGTGGGAATTTATTAGCATAGACTTTGTTGTTGGATTGCCTTCAATTCAAGGAGGATACAATTCAATTATGGTTATAGTAGATATGCTCACCAAGTTTGTGCACCTCATCCTAGTCAAGACAAACTATAAAGTTTCAAATATTTCCAGATTATTCATCAAGGAGATATTTAGACTCCATGGGTTGCATAGAAGGATTGTTAGTGACCATGACTCCCACTTCACATCTCACTTCTAGAGAGGGATATTCAAGGCCATTGGGACCCAACTTTGTTTTAGTATAGCCTATCACTCTCAAACTGATGGCCAAATGGAGAGAGTCAACCAAATCATTGAAGATATTCTTAGAGCATATTACTGTCGCGAACCCAAGAAGTGGATCCAATATCTACCATTGGTAGAGTTTGCCTATAATGCTTCCTATCAACAAAGCATTCAAATGACACATTCTCAAGCATTATATGGGTATGATTGCCATACTCCATTAAATTTTTCAAACCCTACCTTAAGGGTAGAAGCTTCCAAGAAAATGCTTGAGGAAATGGATGAGTAGGTCAAGGCTAGACAAGACATTAGAGTCGCCAAGGATAGGCAGAAAGCGTATGCAAATCTAAATAGACAAGAGCGACTCTTCAAGCAAGGAGATATGGTTTTTATTTGGGTACGACCCAATAAGAGTTCCTTATCATTGGGAGAATTTAAAAAACTGAGTCCAAGGTATTGTGGGCCCTACAGGATCCTCAAGTGCCTAAGGTCCAATGCCTACAAACTCTAACTCCCTGAGAACATAAGGTTCACAATGTATTTGATATTAGCCTACTAAAGAAATATGTATCTAATCCTAGCCATGTACTCAATGATCAACAAGTTGTAATGCCAAGCCAAGGAAACCTTGAGCTCTGGCCAAATAGAATCTTAGACATCCGAGAAAAGACATTGGAGTCAAGGCCAACAGAAAAGACATTCGAGAAAAGAGATTGAGGAGTAGAACCCTCAGAGTGTACCTCATCCAATGGAAGGACTATCTAGAAGAAGATGCCACATGGATTAACGAGAGTACTCTCAACCAACAACACCCCCAATTCCTTTCGAGATGAGGACATCTCGATTCCTTAAGGGGGGAAGGATGTAATATCTCCCGTGGGCCATGAGACCCCCCCTTTTTTTAAACAAATTTAAACTAAAAAATTTTACATCCCCCTTGTCGACACCACAAGCTGGCGGAGGGAGGGGGGAGTTGAATGTGTAATTGACATAGGTAAAGGAAAAGATCATGACGGTAAGGGGGAGATGATGTGGTAGTAGTGGACTGCTGAGGATCACAACGGCATCCATGAAGATGACAATGACGACGATTTTGATAGGGGGAGGGGCACACGTGTGCCACCTCCAACCCCCCCCCCCCACCCCCACTACTCCTTCCCTTCCCTTAACTAGCCGCATGGGGGTAGGCAATCTGGGGGGTCCTGTGAAGTTAAGGACCCCTTATCACATTGCACAAGGAAATATCCCTCTTTCCCTCTCTTGAAAAGAGGTTACAAGTTCCCTCCCTTCCTTGCGATTCCCATGAACTCTCTGTCAACTACCCCTCTATGTGGCAAAAGGTTGCGGAAGTCAAGCAAAGTGTAGGGAACTTTGACACAAGGGAGTGCTAAAAGAGAGGTGAAGGCCACATTCCAAGCTCCAAAATGACCTCGAAGTGCAAATTCTCCCAAGTAACCAAAAAGGCCACAACCACGGAACGAGGATCGAGCAAAGATGTCACCGCTAACAGGAATAGGTTATCAGGTATAAATGCTAATTCGACACTCCAAAATCAGGTACCGTTATGATGTCAAGCCCTATGAACCAAACAGTAAAGCATAATCGTCATAGAAAGAAATCATACTTTTGCATCACGTAATTTGCATAACTGGAAAGGTTGTTGTAAAGGCTTGAATCAAGTTCATGATGATCATGATTTGCCACGAATCGATTAAGCATCTATGGGTTGTCACAGTACCAAGCTGATTATTAGGCATGAATTTTTGCAAGTGCATATTAGTTTACCTATATATATATATATATATATATATGCAAGACCATGTAAGCCGATGGCATCCTATAAATCATTAGAGAGATGTGGCTTGCATTTACATTAGGCATGACGAATTCATGTACCTCGCACAAGGAAAAATATAAGTCACAATTTATGATTTGCATGAGTTCATTGAAATGAATTTTCAAGAATAGAAGCTCTGCATTGCATCACCAACTCAAGAAAGACTTGCATCTGGGCTTGCGTGGCATCATGGATAGTTCTGATTGCACTACATGATAGGGGCTCATCCTAAAAGATAGACTCAAGATGTGCATGTAAATTGTTAACCTTGACTACAAGAGGCAGTTTGGAGAATGAAATCCTATACGATAAGCAGGGTTAAGGTTTAATTTGACTTATTTAGGGTTAATTGTAAATAAGCTAAGTTATTGTTACGATCATAGGCTGACCTAGTATCAAGTAAATACACTCACGGGCCTCTATCCTAGTAGCTAGCCACGACAAGTCCAATAACACCTTTAGGGGTATCATTTTTAACCATGATACAACTTGATGTCAATACAAGAAAACTCGAGTGTCGTATTTGCAAGAAAGAACGACTATTGCCACATGTCATTTTATACTCGCAATTGTTCAAGGATTGCAAAGGACTTAGTTTGCTCTTGGCTTGTGGAAGGAATGAACAAAAGATTTTGTTACAATTTCTTAGGGAAGTGAAACCCTAGGGTAAACTTAGAAACCCCGATAAGGTTTTAAGGAGAAAAATGGTTGCCAAATAACCAATTAAAATCCTAGATTGAGTTATTTAAGACTTGTGATCTCAAGACAAGAACCTCAGACTAAAGGCTAGCAAATTAGGGCAGCTACCATCCGAAAACTATTGGATATAAATCCAATAGCGTAATTGCTCACTCCTTTCACATAGGAATGAGGTCGGAATGAGGGTATTCTCTATCCCTCAAAAGGTCATGGCAATTGACACCAAGGCTCAATTAGCATATTTACATGAGAATTGCAGTGGTATACAAAGGCTTGATTGCTCTCATACTAGTATAATGCTTTGATAACAAGTGTAATGTACATGTGCTCAATTCACTCACTCTTTCTCACTTGCTCAACATGGCACACCAAAGAATACACGAAATGTGAGAACAAAGTATGCTCTTGCATTATTCAAAAGAAAGGTACAACATAGACATATCTTTAACTATACCCTCATAATATCATGTATATGATGGTTCAAAATGGACTATAGGGAATCATAACTAGAAGGCCTCACTTTAGTGTACCACTACTTTCCATATAAGTGCACTTGGCTGCAATACCCCTAAATAGCTACAAAGCCTATTGATAGGGAAGGGGGGAGAGAGACATCACACTCACCTTCACTATGAGAACAAAACTTTAGAGTCGAATTTAAAGCACAAAAGTGGCATAAGATCCATAAAAGAGGCATTTTTGGCAAAAAATCTGTTGATCGCAAATCAAGGAGTTGGGGGTTTTTCTAAGTGCATTTCGAGGGTGGGAATCCAATGCAAGTGTTCATTTGTTGATTGGAGTCTTTGAAACCCATTTAATGGCCATGATATTTGATGTTATGAAGCAGCTACCTGATCCAGAAGTCAAAAAGTGAGCGATGGAGGCCAGGATAGATTTTGATGTTAGAAAGTTGCATGTCCAATCGGATCATGAATCCAAGGTCATTTACCTCTCCCTTTGGACCGAAACCACTTGCAGGATAGTCTGAACATGAGGAAGATGAAATGGTTTTTTTGCAAGTTATAAGTTAATCAAGCTTAAAAGAAGCTTATCACCAAAAAACATCATGAATGGGGGGGAGGCACCATTTTTTCGGTGCTCTATTTTTTTCTTAAAATTTTAGTTTTTGCACTTGTTGGAATCACACCTCCTCCTCCTGGGGCTGAGATCCTTGAATTCTTCACTTCACATTGCTCCAAACCACGCGTGATTTGATGCATTGTGTGAAAACTTCAAATTTCAATCTTTCTCTTACCATAAATGTTATTCATATGGGCTTCAAGGAGGATGAGGAGGAACGGGTTTTGGTTTGTGAGGAGATGTTAGGAATGGTATAAGGAAGCACAAAGGAAGTATCAATGGTTGTAAAAGAGCATCAACAACTTCTCATTTTCGAAATACAATGGAATGCATATGTAGATTATAGAGTAAGTGGTCTTTTATTGAATTTTATGATGAATCTTTCATTCTTATGATAAAAAATGTTTGAATATGTTTAAAATTATAGAATAATCAATACTTTTCAGCAATTTACATAATGAAAATCAAAATTGTAAGATTTACAATGTGAGATTTAATAGAAAAATGATAATTTCATGGATTTTGTGATCTAAATGACATTCTTATAGAGTTATATTGAATGTAATGTCGAATCACAATCCACATAAGCTTCATAAATTTATAAATTAAAAATAAATTAATATTAAAATATATAATAAAAATATAAACTTAATGGAAAAATTTAGTTTTCATTCTAAAAAAGTACAATAAATTGGGTATATATGTATGGATCTATGATAAAGGTATGACATGGGGATTTGTCTCAATCTATCTCTATCTTTATGTGAGAGTGTTTATTGCTTTTTTAAATGGAAAAATTGACATGAAATATCTTTTTAAACTAACATACGATTGCAAAACTTAAATGGTAGAGAGAAAGTGGTTGTGAAAATCTAAGTATTAATTAAATTTTGATTTCCATATATATCACGATATAGGACTCGCTTTATTTAAGTTTAAAGAAACATTAGTACAGATAAGTTTGATGTTGTTTCTAAAGAACACAAAACTTCGTTAAAAAGGAAATCATTGAAAGAATGTTTATCATGCAACATGTTGGCTGATTTGTGGTTAATTTGTTTGAGCACTATATGGCATTATACATTGCATTTGCATTCTTATACATTGTATCAAGAAAGAGGACATGCCTTGGATTTATTACAATTGGTTGCTAAAACTATTGACCAACGGTGAGAGGGTGAGGATCTGTCACAACTCTATAGAAACAGAATTTGTATCCTTTTTCATTAATTTATCTATATAATGATTTATTAAATTTATTTCCTTTGCACTAATTAGATATAAAGAAAAGTGCATTGGAGCTGAAAACAAACAAACTTATAGTTGTAAGCACTACCAGTGTTGGGGGTGAGGACCGAGCCAAAGCTCTGATACCACTGTAAACGCCCCGAACAACGTAGTATGCTTAACAATTATGATATTTGCTTGTTTTCGAGATTTAATAGAAAAGAGAATGAACACTTAAAGCTGAAAATGAAAATTACTCACAAAATTACAGCCATAAAAATGTAAAAGTAATGGAGACAAGATTGAGGGTTGAAGATGGGCAACCCCCCCCCCGAAGGAATGTATTTCTGCTCAACCCAAGTCCCTTAGGGAAGAGCTCAGTTACAATCAACCTGAGAGTGAGAAGAAGTAATTCTCACTCTCACAAGATCATGCAAAGATGTACAAACACACATGCATTATCTATTATGCAATGATAAGAACTGATTTCTTTACAGTATGAGAGAAGAAAAAGGGGAATTCAGCCTTTCTCCATCGTTGATCAGCAGTACAGGGATAGAGCTTGCTTCTTGTAGCTAAAATGGAAGAAAGAGCTCAAGAAGGAGGTGCTGTAATGAATTTACAGGCTTGCTGTCTTGTAAAACAGCAGTGATAGAAGAGGGAATATGGAGGAATTTGATAATGGAGAAGTGGGGGATGATGATGGGGATGGATGGGGCCAGTTTTTTGCTATCTGTGGGTGCTGTACATGAGTTTACAGCAAAGAAAAATGATGCTCAATGAAGAAAAACGAGCTCTTATTTATAGGAGAGGGGAGAGCTAGTACAAAAGGGGAAAGTGGAGTAGCACAAGACAAGTGTCCAGCCACATATCATGAGATGTGACAAGTGGTGGGACACTTGGAAACTTGTGTGACAAGTGTCTTGACACTTGTCTCTTCTTTATGGCCTTCCTTTTTGGGTTGAATACTGTCAAGAATAGAAACAACCAAATTTAGTAAGCACAGTCAGAGTACAGAACTTACTATTTTTAGAATGACATCCCTATTTTTTAGGACTAGCATTTTTAGGCTAATTCGAGGCTCCTAAAATTTAGGGATCTCCTAGAATTTAGGGACCCCCCCAATATGGGTATCATATGAAAGCTTTTTCCGTGTACATCGCAAAAATGGTATCCGAATCTTCATGTGACTTTCCTATGCAAAGAAATGTGCATTTCAAGCTTTCAGCCCACACATGCACATTATACAAGCATTTCATGATCATGCCATCTTGTTGATTGTAACTGTCTGTTCTGGTGGATCTAGCCCACACTTCAAGGCATCAATCCTTTCTGTGTGCGAGTCTAACCCTGATATGCGTGAGTTCTAGTCACAGGCGCCCAATCGGGTCATATAGGTGGAAGTGTGAACTATCTTTTCTCTAACCCACCGTGTGGGTCCACCATAACCTGTGACCACTCATCAGTGGCCAGCTCCAATGCACTTTTCTTTATATCTAATTAGTGCAAAGGAAATAAATTTAATAAATCATTATATAGATAAATTAATGAAAAAGGATACAAATTCTGTTTCTATAGAGTATCAGAATAGATTCAACCATCTTCTCTCAGAAAAAGAAGGTAGAACTCACCAACAATGGCAAGAAGTACGAGATCCAAGCTGGAGTTTCTGGAGACACCATACCTATGGTAAGCCATATGCAAGTCTCTAGAGCAATTAAGGATTGTGTTCAATGTTGTCTGCTTTATGTCACTGATGTAAAAGATAATATGAATGCTGAAAACCAAGAGCAACTTCAGCTCTTGGAAAAGTATAAAGATTGTTTTTTGGAAGATCTTCCTTATCAGCTTCCCCCAGAAAGGCCAGAAGACCATCATATTGATATTATTCCGGGCATTTCTCCTCCTAATATAGCACCATACCGTGTGAGCCGTCCTCAACAAGAAGAAATCAGAAAGCAAGTCGAAGACCTACTCAACCGTGGGCTAATTAGGCCAAGTAGCTCACCGTTTTGTTCATCGGTTCTTCTTGATCAAAAGAAAGATGGCACATTCAGGATGTGCATTGATTATCGAGCCCTCAACAAAATCACTGTGAAGAATCGGTTTCCTATTCCCAGAATTGACGACATTTTGGATCGTCTAGGAGGCTCAAAGGTTTTCAGCCGCATTGATTTAAAGAGTGGTTATCATCAAATTAGGGTAATACCACAAGATGTACACAAAACTGCTTTCCGCACTTCATACGGTCTTTATGAATTCTTGGTGGTTCCTTTCGGATTAACCAATGCACCAGCCACCTTTAATCGAATGATGGAGCGCATCTTTAGAGAGCATCGACAATATGTCGGTACTTTCTTTGATGATATTCTTGTCTTTAGCAAGAATGAAGAGGAGCATCATCAACACTTGGAAATTGTTCTACAATTACTACAACAAAATCAACTCTTGGTAAATGGTAAAAAGAGTGAATTTTTCATGCATAAAATAAATTACCTTGGGCATGTCATCTCTTTTGAAGGGATTCAGATGGATCCTAAAAAGATCAGGATAATCCAAGAATGGCCTCATCTTCGTGATGTACATGAGGTGCGATCGTTTCTTGGCTTATGTTCTTATTACCGCCGCTTCATCAAGCATTTTACACATATGGCTTCTCCACTTCATGACCTTACAAAGAAGAAGATCTCTTTCCAATGGAAGGAAAAAGAGAAGGCAGCCTTCACAAGGCTGAAAACAGCTCTTACTTCTGGACCTGTTCTTATCATTCCAGATCTGGTAAAACCATTTGTGATGGAAGCAGATGCTTGCGGTGATTGTATTGGTGCAGTGCTAATTCAAGAAGGCCATGCCGTAGCCTTTGAAAGCCACCGTCTAAATGATGTGGAGAAAAGGTATGACATTTATGAAAAGGAGCTCTTAGCAGTGGTTCATGCTTTAAAGATATGGAAACATTATCTTTTAGGCAATGAATTCCTTATTAAAACCGATCATCAAAGCTTGAAGTATTTCAAGACTCAAAAGCATTTGCAGGAGAAACATGCAAGATGGGAAAATTTCTTGTCTATGTTTCATTTTCAAATTATGTACACTCCAGGGAAACAAAATGTAGTTGCTGATGCACTTTCTAGAGTGCCTCGCATTGCAACTATTACAGTGGCTCATCATAAATATTTTCAAACGATGAAGAATACTTATGATGAAGATACTGATTTTGCAGCAATTTGGTCAAATTTACAGCAAGGAGGTTCTCATCCAGATTATTCCATCAAAGATGGTTACCTTCTCATGAACAATCGCCTTTGTGTCACTCGTCCTGTTCGACAAAAGGTGCTTAAAGAAAGTCATGAACCCCCTTATGCAGGGCATAGAGGGAGGGCAGCCACTCTAAGTGCAATTGAGCGCTACTTTTATTGGCCAACATTATGAAAAGATACACATAACTTCATTGAGGCTTGTCTGGTATGCCAAAAATCCAAATATGATAGGCAGAAGATTCCAGGATTGTTGCAACCTCTTCCAGTGCCCAAAGATCTATGGGAATCTATCACAATGGATTTCATCTCAGGTATTCCAAGAACACCTCAAGGTCATGATATGATTTGGGTCATAATTGATAGATTCAGCAAACAATCACATTTTATTCCATGTCATAAAACATTGAAATCCGCACAAGCTGCAAGACTTTTCATTCAACATATCTTCAGATTACATGGTATGCCTTCTGAGATCATTTCAGATAGAGACTCCAAATTCACAAGTAACTTTTGGCGTGCTTTATTTGAGAATTTGGGAACCACTTTAAAGTTCTCCTCAGCTTTTCATCCTCAAACTGACGGCCAAACAGAGGTGATGAATCTCACTCTTTTGGATATGTTGAAAGCTTATGTTAGTGAACATAAGTCACAATGGGAGAAATATCTTCCATTATTGGAGTTTGCTTACAACAATACAGTGCACTCATCCACAGGGAAAGCTCCAAATGAAATAGTACAGGGTAAAGTGATTCCTCCTCCAATTATTCGCACTAAAGATAAGATTTTTGCTGCTGATGAGTTTGCTTCAGATTTAAAAACAACAATGGATCAAGTTCGAGCCACTATCAAAGTTGCGCAAGAGCGACAAAAGAAGCAAGCAGATAAACGAAGAAGACCTTTGGCTTTTGAAAAAGGTCAATATGTCTTACTAAAGTTTGATAAAAGCAGGCTCAAACAAGGTTCTGGTCAAAATTCATCTTTTCCAAAGCTCTCCAGTAGATACTTTGGACCCTTCAAAGTGATTGAGAAAATAAATGAAGTTTCTTATCGACTTGAGCTTCCTACTCATTGGAAAATACACAATGCTTTTCATGTAAGTTTGCTAAAACCTTACATAGGACCAGAACCAAAGGAACCCATTACTGAAGATCCCCCAGAAGTTGAAGAAACGGAGCAACTCTTGGAACCTGAAAAGATTTTGTTTCTCAAGGATCGAACCACGAGAAGTGGCCTTGTGACACGAAAATTCTTGCTAAAATTCAAGAATCTACCCACCACAGATGCACAGTGGGTAGATGAAAAATTCATGAAGGATTACCCAAATATTCTACAACAATATCAAGAAGATTTTCAGCTGAGGACAGCTGAATAAAAGCCAGAGGGCTGTCACAACTCTATAGAAACAGAATTTGTATCCTTTTTCATTAATTTATCTATATAATGATTTATTAAATTTATTTCCTTTGCACTAATTAGATATAAAGAAAAGTGCATTGGAGCTGGCCACTGATGAGTGGTCACAGGTTATGGTGGACCCACACGGTGGGTTAGAGAAAAGATAGTTCACACTTCCACCTATATGACCCGATTGGGCGCCTGTGACTAGAACTCACGCATATCAGGGTTAGACTCGCACACAGAAAGGATTGATGCCTTGAAGTGTGGGCTAGATCCACCAGAACAGACAGTTACAATCAACAAGATGGCATGATCATGAAATGCTTGTATAATGTGCATGTGTGGGCTGAAAGCTTGAAATGCACATTTCTTTGCATAGGAAAGTCACATGAAGATTCGGATACCATTTTTGCGATGTACACGGAAAAAGCTTTCATATGATACCCATATTGGGGGGGTCCCTAAATTCTAGGAGATCCCTAAATTTTAGGAGCCTCGAATTAGCCTAAAAATGCTAGTCCTAAAAAATAGGGATGTCATTCTAAAAATAGTAAGTTCTGTACTCTGACTGTGCTTACTAAATTTGGTTGTTTCTATTCTTGACAGTATTCAACCCAAAAAGGAAGGCCATAAAGAAGAGACAAGTGTCAAGACACTTGTCACACAAGTTTCCAAGTGTCCCACCACTTGTCACATCTCATGACATGTGGCTGGACACTTGTCTTGTGCTACTCCACTTTCCCCTTTTGTACTAGCTCTCCCCTCTCCTATAAATAAGAGCTCGTTTTTCTTCATTGAGCATCATTTTTCTTTGCTGTAAACTCATGTACAGCACCCACAGATAGCAAAAAACTGGCCCCATCCATCCCCATCATCATCCCCCACTTCTCCATTATCAAATTCCTCCATATTCCCTCTTCTATCACTGCTGTTTTACAAGACAGCAAGCCTGTAAATTCATTACAGCACCTCCTTCTTGAGCTCTTTCTTCCATTTTAGCTACAAGAAGCAAGCTCTATCCCTGTACTGCTGATCAACGATGGAGAAAGGCTGAATTCCCCTTTTTCTTCTCTCATACTGTAAAGAAATCAGTTCTTATCATTGCATAATAGATAATGCATGTGTGTTTGTACATCTTTGCATGATCTTGTGAGAGTGAGAATTACTTCTTCTCACTCTCAGGTTGATTGTAACTGAGCTCTTCCCTAAGGGACTTGGGTTGAGCAGAAATACATTCCTTCGGGGGGGGTTGCCCATCTTCAACCCTCAATCTTGTCTCCATTACTTTTACATTTTTATGGCTGTAATTTTGTGAGTAATTTTCATTTTCAGCTTTAAGTGTTCATTCTCTTTTCTATTAAATCTCGAAAACAAGCAAATATCATAATTGTTAAGCATACTACGTTGTTCGGGGCGTTTACAGGATCCCTAGCCTGTAGGATAGTACAGTTTTTTGTTGTCTTGCTTAGGGTTTTCATCACAAGTTTTACATTATATTTATCACCTTCTCTACCCTTTTGACCTCTTGTAATGGCCCGCAAGTTAGAAGCTTCAATGCCATTAACCCATACAGCCTCATTGAGGATACCTCCACTGCCACTAGGCAGCTCCTCTACAGTAGCCTTACCTCTTTGAAGTATTTGTTTTAGCCCATCACCTTGCTGAAGATTGTTCCCTTGTGCACGATGGTTAATAGGACCTGGCTGTGTACTACCTTGCTAGAGAGAGCTAATCTTACTCCAAAAGGTGGCAGCCAAATGGCCAGACTTCCCGTAAATATCACATTTAACATTTGGGCAATTTCTAGGGTAGTGTTGGCTGCCACACCATTTACAACTAAATCTTGATGGTGCACCCTCTTCAAGGCATCTACTTCCTATCATATTCTTTTGTTTTAAAGAAAATTGATGTCAATAGCTATTTGCTGATATTGTTCGAAAATCATATCAGTGTAGTGCTTCATCATATCCTTAACTTCACTAAGGACATTCAATGCACTTGACTCATAGCCATGATCGTCTATACGTCGTTCCATTGGCCTAACAATTTGATTGGGCATTGGTTGTTGACTCATAGGAAAAACACTAGGGTTTGAAGCTTGGCCTCCAACATTTGGTAGTGCCACCTAATTGGCCATAGGCATAGTCACATTGGGAGAAGTTGGCAACAAAGGCACATTTTTGGACCATGCTTCCTCTCATATTCCAGTTAGTCATAGCTATCCCTTGACTTCCATTGCCATCGGTCAATGCCAAATTATTTCCCGAAGCTAGACCCATATTGAGATCGGTTCAAGAGGCGTAGGCCGCTTATAGTCAGGATTCTACTTCTTGTGCTCGTCTAATAGCAGTGTCTACATTTGGCAAAGTGACACTACTCAACTCACCTGAATGTTGAAATCCAAACCATGCAAAAAATATTGCAATTGGACAACTACTGGGATAGGGATAGAGGCTTGCAATTTGCAAAAGACCTCTTTTAACTTCTTGGCATATGCTCGGATATCCTCATTTAGTACACATAGCCAATATTGACCACCCCTTTTAGGGGCAAACTCCCTTCGAAAGGCTTCAAAAAATAAATCAATAGTGGTTATGGTTCTGGCCTAGGCCGTGATACCATATGGCAGCTCTTCCTTTGAAAGTCATGTTAAAGAACATCATTAAATGTCCTTCATCTTGAATCCGACAGTTGAACATCAACTTCTGGAATTCATTAATGTGCAGATGTGCATCTTCTTTTGCTAACCCATTAAAGATGGGTAGGGGAAACCTAAAGCTAACAAATCTACCATTCCAGCAGGTATAGCAATAGATTGTGCCGCCATGGTAATAACCGGATTCGTTGTTGTAAGGGTTCAAACAACTGGAACTAGAGCTCCACTCGAAGTGAAGGGATTGATTGGAGGGGGGGAATAACTAGAGCTTCATCCCCCTAATGGACTGTGTGCCGATCTAGGGTTATTAAGACCCCTCCCTTGCAAAGATATTGGACCACTCCTTTATAGAGAGTATCTTTTGTTTATCTCAGCCCACCGTCTAGCTTGTTCAGCGCGTTCTTGCTTTTGGAGCTACGCTTGACGGTCTTGTGAGTCTAGCTCACTAATTTTTGGCATACACTAAAGAATAGGTCCCAATTTACCAAGGTACGGAAACCACCACTTGTAGGCAGCTCCTGCCAAACGCACCACCTATTGGGACCTAAAGCGGGCCGGGCCTCTCTAACACTCACAAGACAACCCCACATGGCCTCATGGGCCAGGACCATCCAAGGAACACACTACCCTAATTGCTACTATAGATATTGTGTTTGTGGTGAAATGTAGTCCAACGATTGCCCTCCCTTACTCCTCAGAGGGAAATCCCATACATCTTGGTATAATATATCAACGTAATACAAACATAAAGGAGGTACCCCTCCAGCTAAATGTTGTGGCCCCACTACAGCTCTCTTACATCGAGAGGATTAGCCCCTTAATCACTGCTCTAACATAAAGAACATACAAAAAATCTCCATTCTTATATATTTTGAACAATCCATGAGATCCGATACTTCCTTACCAAGCTTGCCCTGAGAAACCCCGTTCATCTACCCTACAGCTTGGGTTTCCACAAACACTCCATGTAGGTCAATGTTTGGAAAACAATTGCAATACGTCTAGGTTTGATACCATGTTATGCTTAATGCAAGTGCGGATGACCATTGTGCTCAAGCATTTTATTATTCGAAACCAACTAGGTGAAGTGCAAAAATAACCCTTTAATGACTTTCCAACTAATCGTACGTGCAACGTTGAGATAGAGACTAACATCGAATTTCTTCGTGCTACTAGTCTCCTTAAATTAAATAATAGTCCATCCTATATAATGCATTGACAAATAGATTAGAATTTGATTCATTTCAAGCGACTAACCACTTTCACAAACCTTTTTTCCCCCTACTGTTTCTATTTTGCATTCGTTTGGGTAGGTGTAACTTTCATTTTTATCTAGTTTTTTATGTTAAAAAATGATAAAAACATATTCTAACATAGAAACAAGGCTTGAATGAGGCTTAATCTTCATGCTCCAACCTTGTTATATGTTCACAAATATAAAATGTATTTTTCTCTCATTTTTTAGGCACAACAACTAAATTTTCCCTTATTTTTTCTATTTTTCCCCATTTATTTATTCATAAAATTATGATAATTCAGAATTATGAGTTCTTACTAATCAAGGACACTCAACATCATTTTTATATCTATTTCTATTCCACATGACCCCAAAACACTCAACGAAAACCCCAAATTCCATTATTTTTATAAAAATCGCAACTTGCGGGTTTTTCGTCTTTTGTGGGAAATTATTATAACATTGTTTTTTTTTTTCTTTCATATTTCAAAAAGAATGCAACATGGAAAACTGAGAACAATCAAAATCAATCACTTTCTTCAACTATTTTCCATAAAACAAAAGAAACAATCACTTACGCATAGAAACCTACGGATTTGAGGCTCGTATCTTGTGGTTGGGAGGCCGTTGTCGCTTCTTCTTTTCCATTGACACACTCTCTTGGCCCGAGCTATGATCTCTACTGCTCTAGCATCATCATTTACTCAGAATTCTTCATCACACCACCCCCTTCTCTCTTGAATTGATGCATACAAACAAACAACAAGAGGAGAGAGGAGAGAGAAAGACTAAAAATCAAATTTCTCATTTCTTCGTGAAATTCAACAAGATTATAGTCATCATATTTCTCTCTCTACGTAGATCTACAATCTTGTTAGATATGATCAATGCCCCACCCTCATTAGGTGCTACCAATGATCCATGGTGCTCAAAGTTGTAAGGCCCCCATTATGAGGAGAAGCCAAATGTGAGCCCGGACATTGGTTGAGTCCTGACTTGTATATCAGATGAGGTCTATGTGATCGGATGGCAAAAAGGTAACCGTTGTGGGTCTAATCTTTGGGTTAGACGGAGTGGTTAAGCTGGTAGCAACTCGAGGCGCATTGCATCGAGTTGTGGTGTAAGGGACCCCCTATTGGGGGTTCGGGGGCAGCGCCCCCGGCCTGATGGTAAAGGGAATATTCCCTGGCCGACTAGTGGAGGCTTATATGGTAGGTCGGTTAGGCCAACCTCATGGACTTCGCAGGCTATAAAAGCTAAACCCCTTCACAGCCATCGATCACTCATCTTTCACCCAGTCAGAGTTGTTGTTCTAGCTAGCCTTAAGCTCTTCACCTATCTTCTGTCTAGATCGCCATCTAAGCTTCACACAATGGAAGCGCACGGGTGGACAGAGCCATCTTTGTATCAGTTGTTTGGAGTTAAAGAATTTACTGATTATCCTCTTATCTGTTGTGTACTCTCTATTTCTTTCTCAGATTCTGTTCACTACGCCATGTAATATTTTACAAATCTCTCTCTCTCTCTAGAAGGTTGTACATCGAAGAGGCATCATGATCCGATTTGAGAGGGTGCAAAAAATATGCACCCCCCTCCTCCCCTGTCTCTTTAGTTTTTTGTTTTGAGCTTAAGCTCTTTTAAATAAATCCTAAGGTTAAATCATTAAAATATCTTGTTCATGCTTGACATGTTCACACTACATTGCAAGTGGATATTTTGAGTTTGGATGGGCAAACAGCCTCAGATTCAAGATTCGTCTACACAAGCAGCTTTGTAGCATCATAATCCATTATCTTGGTCTCCATCACGCACTTTCTAGCTCCTAAGTCCAATAGCTACTTTATAACACTAAACCTTGCAGGGATTAAATGGGGGATCAAACAACCTCCGATCGACGAACCAAGACTTGCCTTGGATTCCAGACGTCGAAATGCATCTAGGAAAACTCTAGCTCTACCATATGCCACCATTTTATTTTTCATGAAAATTTGGTATTTGGTGCTTCCGAGCAATTTTAGCTCCAAAAACGGCTTCAAATGCTTCAAGCGCAGCTCAAAAACGGCTTCTAAAATCTAGCTCTCACACGATTTCTGTGTCTTCAATCTCCTCTAGAAGCATTAGGGACACCTAGAGCAGTGCTTTGATCGATGCCGAGAATATGGGAACTCCCTCAATCCTGACAACAAATGCATCTTTGGAGTCTCTTGAGCCATTCTATTGGGCCACATTGTCTCCACACAAGGAATAGCACCAAACCTTGCCAAGATTGAGAAGATTGTAGCCCTAACCATACCAACTAATCCAAAACAGTTGAGGATTTCTTGGCCATGTGGGCTACTACAAGAGATTCATATTACATTTTGCAATAAAGGAAACTTCCCTATACAAGATCCTAAGAAAAGATATAGAGTTTATTTGGACAAATGACTATGAAGAAGCCTTTAATACCTTGAAGCAGTGCATGATCAAAGCATCTATCCTACAACCTTTTGATTGCACAAAGGAATTACATGTACATAAGGATGCATCAGTCAAAGGGATAGGAGAAGTTCTTTGTTAGAAAGACTCCTCAAAGCTAGACCAACTAATTTATTATGCAAGCTAAAAAGACACTAATAGAGAGAGGAACTATAAGCAATAGAGCTCAAGTGCCTTGCAATGGTGCTCACCTTGGAGAAGTTTCAACACTATCTTCTATCAACACATTTCAAATTTTATGTGGATCATGAAACTCTGTCCTTCCTAATGAATAAGACATATGTCAAAGGTAAAATGATAAGATTGCTTCTTTTGTTCCAAGAGTGTGATTTTGAAATGGTCACTAAACCTAGTCATTTCCATGTCTTGGCTGATGGTCTATCACAAATTCCTCAAAGTAATGAAGGGGAGTAAGATGATCCAGATCTTCCTGATACAACTCTATTATTAGTAGAGACTATGACCCCGTGGTATACAAACATTGCCAATCTATTGGTCACACAACAATAACCTCATGGCATCTCTAGTAGAGACAAGAAAAAGCTTCTATTGAAATCATCTCCCTACACCTTGAAGGGTGGTGCATTGTACAAGAAAGTAAAGATGAAGTGTTACAGAGATGTGTTGCATGATCTTGATCTCATCTCATGCTAAAAGCATGGCACTCACTTCTTGAATAATATCACGGAAGAGCTAATAGAGATCTACAAGATCCACCATCGTAAGTCCACATCCTATTACCCCAAAGCCAACGACCAAGTTGAAGACACCGATTGCATCCTTTATTCAATCCTCACAAAGGACAATTGCTACACATTACCGTGATTGAGATGATGGACTTACAAAAGCCATTTGGACACACATGACCTCTTATAAGATGACAATAGACTAGATACCTTTTCAATTGTTTTATGGTGTAAAATCCATCTTTCCTATCAAGATGGAAATGCCCTCTTTGAGAATGGCTATCACAGAACGATTAAGAGATGTCGAGACCCTATAGTGTTGTCTCTTGCACTTAGACAAGACTCGCAGGATAGCCTTATAGTGCAAGGAAGCCACACAGGCCCTATGCAAAGTCTACCACAACAGCTTCATCAAATAGAAAGAATTCAAATAAGGTAATATTGTCATGGCATATGATTCATGCTTTGGTAAGTTTCTTAGAAAGCTTTGACAATGCTGGATGGGCCCTTACAAGGTACTTGCAGTCAATCCTAATGGCTCTATGGAGATACAAGGCATATATGTCTCTAATGATCAATGGTTATCACCTAAAGAAATATTTCCCTCTATGGGAATCTTGTCAATCATATCAAATAGCTTCTATTCTCCTTTGGCATCACTCATTAATTCTTCTCATGCTACTTCTGATAGTCATCATGTGGATTTTGTTGATGAAGCAACAAATTTCTTCTATATCTTCTATTCTAGCTCCTGCTCTTATTCTCTTTCCTTTCTTTCCAATCCAACAAATGTGGCGGGGTTGATTTTGAACTTTGGGACTTTTGTTATTTTAAAAAATGGAAAGACAAAAGAAAATAGGTTATGGGTGAAAAGTTCTTTCTCCCTACCATACCGATCTACTCTTCGAGAAAATGTGAAAACACCCTTAGATGTAGGAAGAAAAAAAAAAGAAAAAAGAAAATAAAGTGTTATGGGAGAAAATGAAGAAATTCCTTATCATAACAAGCTTCACTCCAAGAAAAGATGGCAAACACTCTTGGGCTGGAAGCTGGCTACAAAAAAGGTGGTAACATCCCACATTATAGATTAACTAACTCATCAATCAAACTCTCCATGATGCAGTCTCAACGCCACCTCCCTTAGTGTGTTGTGCCATGTCACTTTGTAAAGCATTTGATTCCTCTAGTGAATAAAAGCCACTACATTCAAACCAAGTTTTTAATATATTGGCTAGCTCCCTAGGTATGCCCCTTCATTGGCAAACATTTTTCATGTCATTAGCAAGCCCAAACTGATCTTTATTGACAACCCCCTCAGTGATGTGAGTGTTCATCGTACTTGAATGGGGATGTGAGTATGGGGGTTGCCCTCTATATCATCAACAAAGCATAGATAGAGGGTGGGGAGAGTGACTAGTCTTTTTTCCCTTCAAATCCAAATGAGAGGTGAGATGTGTAAGGCTCATTGGATTTCCTTCTTACACTATATGTAGGCATAGGGTGGATGCACAATTGCACCATCAACTGGCACAAGGCATATAAACCTTTGCACAACTGGAAAAGAGGATTACATTAATGGGTATGTGAAACTCGATTGCCCTCCTATATCTATATCTATCAATAGAGCGTGAGACCGAGGGGGGTTGAACGGCATGAGTAATCTTTCCTTCAATAACTTGAGAGGTGAGAATTGAGGAATGTTGCGATATTGGCTATTAGGTATGTTCTCATTTTTATATGCAGGGACGGACCTCTACTACTATATCAAGACACATGAACGTCGCTCTGTTCTATGCACTGCACTACAAGGCTCCCTGGCATTCCTTCTAGCACTTATGCCAGATGGGTTGGGACGCACTGATGCACCATCCATTATGCACACTGACATACTCCCTCTGATCCATCCCTCTTGTCAATTTCTAAACCAGGTGTGAGATATGGGTTCCCTTCATTCCTCTCTCCATGTGACATGAGTTATGAGGTGAGGGACTACTCTATCATTCTAATATGAGTGGTTATGAGCTTAGTAATGTATTTTTCATCATCAATAACTTAATGGATCTTTATCAATAATGCTACCTCCCTGGGAGTTGTTGTATGGTCTCTACCATGATTGAAGTGTGATGTGGTGAGTCATGATACATGTTGCAATCAACTTCAACACCTAGCACATCAACGACTATCAGCATCGATCATATGCTTAATGGACCAAGTGTTTCTAACCCTACTCTTGCATTTATATGTGTATGTCATGTCTTAAGTGTAGAGATGTGAGGATTTAGTTGATTGTCATGTCCTAGGTCCTTGTTGATTAGCATCACTGGCTTATTAAGTTTTTAGGTGTGGAGACACATTCCTACGCGTTTATTCTACATATCATTAGGAAGATGCCTCTATCTAATCTCTAAAAAACATCCCTTTTCTATACCCTCTTGGGGTCCCTATCCCACCTATCCACCATGTCACATACTTTAACCAATGATTTTTCTCATTTGCTTTTAGCAGTATTCTTGTTTTACAAGCTTTTTACGTGAACATTATCTAAAATCAACAAAATCAATATTTGATGTGATATACCTATTTGTCCCTTTGAACTAGACACTTTTCCTATTTTATAACCCCCCTCCCCCCCCCCCCATTCTGACTACGGATTGGTCTGCTTTAAATTTTTGAAAATTTTTACACTAATCAGACGTGTTCCCATGTGATTGCCTTCTTTTTTGTGTCAAAAGATGTGACCTTCCATCCTTGATCATCCCATTACACCATACATTTTTCCTTTTCACAGCCTATCATTCGAATGCACGGCTTAATTGCTACTAAAGTTTTACAAGTTTTGGGTATTTTTATACTCATTTTTCTTGTCTTTTCATGTGAATGTACCCTTGATTCACCAGGACTGCACTTTAATATCCTCGTCCTATTTGTCCCTTTGAATTGGACATTTCTCCCTTTTACAGTCCCCTGTTCTGACTTAGATTTCATCCATTATTTATTTTTAACCATTTTTTCACTCTTTGAATGTATTTCCATGGATACATCTCCTATCATCCCGGAACTAAAACTTGACCTTATACCCTTGTTTATCTCTTTGAACTGGACCTTATACCCTTGTTTGTCTCTTTGAATTGGACATTTGTCCCTTTTATCACCCTCTATTTTGAGCCTTGGCTCATAAGTTATTAATTTTTGACAGATTTTACTCGAATTGGACATGTCTCCACATGAACATACCATTTTTGCTTTGGAACCATGGTTTGATCTTATAGTCCCTAATCTCCCCTTCCCTCAGACATTTTTCATTTTTATAGTTCGTCATTCCAACATATGGATTGGCCATTATTAGTTTTTTTTGTATTTGTGTCACCTCCAACCATACATTTTTCCTTCTTATTGCCTTCCATTCTAGCGGACAAATTCTTCATTATTAATTTTTGATTGTTTTTTGTGTACATTTTTTGTCTTTTTCCATGTGAACGCCTCTTTTTGCTATCGAAAGCGGCAGTTGAGTTGTCTATCCTATTCTCACACTCGTCTTGTCCATTTTTTCTTTTTTTCACCTTTTCATTCAATGTGTGGCTGGTCCCCCATTACTTTTTTCAAAATTTTACACTTCTCAGCTTCCCTGCGTGCCACATGAATGCACAGTTTTTGTCTCATGATGCACGCCAGTTGGTCCAGCATGTCACATCTGACTTGTCCGTACTCTACATGTTTCCATCTAATCCTAGCTTCAATCTATTTTTATCTCCTCTATGAATAAAGCACCGTGAACATCCTAGAGCTTCAAGCCATCCTTAGGAATATTAACACACATGGCAATATGAAAAGTGCTCCATGACTCAAGAAGTGTCAAAAGCAAAAACAAGGGAGGGAGTTTATCCTTGAACTCAATGCCTACAAAGTCAATTAGATAAAAATAATATGAAATTCATTCAAATGCATGAACATACTAGTCCCTTCCTTCATCCAAAGATCCATGAGTTGTTTCAACTAATACATCTAAGAAGCAAGACTTTGCTTGTGATAAAGATTGCATATTTTTTCACATAACTTTTAGGCATTATCCTTAGGTGCCACAACATCGAAATACACCTATTTAGATCGTGATAATATAAGGGTGGATTTATATGGCTCATTCCAATCGTGCTAATCAATGCCTTTAGGCTTTATATCCTTGGTTGTTAATTGTCTAACTTGCTTCTTTTGAACCAATATGTGTTATACTTGCATCTTCTAATAGGTGAAATTAGCACCATCAAGCTTTTCAATATTGAAAATAGCACTACCATTCAATGAACCAATCATAATGACAATATACCAATGCCAAGTCCAAGAGAATGAGATGCTCTAAATGACTACAAATCAGCCCCAAAACTCAGCCAAACCGAGGTCAAAATAGGAGGGAATACCAAAATAGAGAGATGTCCACCAACGGTGAAAAATAATAAACTACCAAAGTACAATGTGTGCTCTCCAAGACAATGTTGAAAACTATAATTACAACACAATTGTAATAAATACAACAATATGACAAGACCACTGTGGAAAAATAATAATAAAATACCAAGCTCCCACTGTCAAAAATATATAGGTAACAATCAAGCTATGTAAGAGAAACTAACAGTGAATATACATACAATTGGTACTAAAATCTATCATAAACTCAAGAGAGTCATCAACAATACACCCCATAGGCATAGACATCATGTATGTAAGAGATCTCAAGATCAAGTGCAAAGATTCATCAAATACACAATTGAGTAAGCAAAGAGTAGTGAAGCCATGTACAAAACTAAGAAACATGTATATATAATTGAACAATGTCCAAAAGCATGTAAGTCAAATCAGCCCACTAATAGGTATAACTACATCCAAGAATATCCAAGAGAGCATGTACATAAGGCAAGAGTCCCACTATTCAAAAATCCAAGCTCAATTATGTTTTTTTTTTAAAACTCAAAGCTCTACTTTAATGTATCCAAGTAAATGAATCGAAACCAATAATAAGCTAGCAGCAACAGAAGCCTCGTTTGACCCCCTTGTGATACTCTTTAAAAAGGTCCCCATGGAAAATCAAGGTCCCCTTCCTAGTCATATCCATCATGGAAAAATTAATGACATGCCAGAAAATGTAGTCACATTGCCAAATATTTAAGGGAGAGTATAATGAAGACCCTGATCTTCATGTTGAAGTTCATGGTAGCATGTGCAACAATACCAGAACCCCTGAGCATTGGTTGGTGATATTCCCTGCCAATTTCAAAGATGTGGCCTTTCAATGGCATGAAAGACAACATCAAGAACTTTTGGAACATGGAACAACCTAAATAGCTTTCCTCACTAAATTCAAGTGTGAAGGTTTTGAAGAGCGGATGCAAGAGGAGTTCATGAACTTAAGTCCTCTAGTGAACGAGTGGAAGCATATGTCTGGAATCCATCGCTGCCAAGAAAGGCAGCCAATACCTTGTTGGTTCCATTGTGCTCAGCTTCTTCATATTCATGGTTATTGGATCAGCTTTACTGCAAATTATTAGAACTGCTTCAAGTGGTGGGGGCATAAACTTCACTCTTTTGCTTCATTCTGATGAGAAAAAGAAACAACATGAGGTTGAATCTATGTAAAAGCATACTGAGCTACACATTTGTGAGCCTCAGGCTCCATTTTCATGAGACGGAAATTTGGAGATCCTACTAGGATGCCACTAAAGGGACCTCATCCGAAACCATGTGATCAATGGAGGCCTTGGCATGGGCAACATTGCTAGATTCATGCATGAATCTCACAACCCTGAGGGTAATTGTTGGTACACTTATTCATGCTTGGAGCATTAGAAGAAAGTTGCCATAGCTACAAGTGACATGCTACTTTGGAGAGGGCCAATGTAGAGGTTCAATGCTGTTTGTGGCCAGCTTAATGCAATTTTGGAGAAGATCAAGAATCTAGTCTTTGCTGAGGACATCTTCTTTAGCAGGCTGTAGCTTGGAATTATGTGTTTAAAGGCCAACAAAGTCATGAGGAAGAGGCGGGCCGATATTCTCATATTCCCTCAAATCACGTACGAGAGTGGAGGCATCTTGAAAACCTTATTTCATGACAGGCATTTATAGTAAATATTCTCAGATTTCCTCATCTTGATCATGGGGCTTTTGGCCTTTGATGCTTCCTGAAGGTTCCTCATATCTATGACGAGCAACAAAAGTGTGGTTTATGCAGCAAATTTCATGGACAAATGTATTTTGCTCAAGGGTACTGCTTGAGAGTATGGCATGCATGCTAGTCAACTTCATATCAAGGAAAAGCCTTGCATTCAAAAGGAGTTTGTAATTCATTGCTACCCACATCAAAAGCCTTGGTTTGTCACTATTATCTTCGGAAATATTCAGCTTTAATTCATCCGATGCATAAACTACCTTTTCATGCTTTTCTCCTAATTGGAAAAGAATTTTCTAGAATTGAAGAGTTGTGGCGGATTGAAATGTCAATACAGCTCTAGTTGAGTTACCAGAAGTTGTGTTAGAGAGTAAAGAAGAGCCACTGGTGTTCACCAAAGCTATTGAGGAGCTTGAAAAGTTGCCATAGCTAGCTTCTACTGTTGTGAAGGCAAAGGGCAGACCCTAAATTTGTACCAGAAGCAGAATCAAACCAAAATTGCTAAAGGAAGCAAAGCCTGAGACTGAGGTAGGAGAAGATGTTCCAGTAAAAGGGAAAAATAAAACTCGAATGAATATTTCCGGAAGCTGGCTTTGAAAGAGTGGAGACAGCATTCAGAGATGAAACATTTTCAGACAAAAGCCAAAAGTGCAACCTCTAGGATTAGCAAATTGATTATCCAGTGCCTGAATTTTCGGGATGCCCTCAGTTATGTGGTGCTACTATATGCAGATTTGACCATTGCAAATCCATATGCAAACTAAATTTTGGGAAATAGGCAAATCTAAGAGGTGGATTATGCAAACAAATGTTTGATAAAGAATACAAGGTTTGCTAACCAATTGAGTACATTGCTTTGCTGAATATATACTTCAATCACACAACTGTTGATGAATCTAGAAGAGATTATTTCCCCTTCTTTGGCTACTTGCATCTGAAAATGAATTGCATTGAGACACCATTTTTTCTATACATTTGGAGTAGCTATGCAGGAACAAGTACACTATGCAAACCAACATCGTGCTTATCATGAAGATTGTGAAGATTGGGCTTCTTCTTGCTCATAAAAGGTTATGGACAGCTTGGTCTCTTCAAAAGCTTATGAAGATTCAGTGATTTTCTCAATTTTAAAGTTCTCTTATGACTTTTGGAGTGGTTTGTTAATCCTCTTCAAGGAGGTCCTTGAGATGCATAGCAATCAACATTAGAAGATTCTTCATCAACATTGAAGAGAATCAGTTATCTCTTGAATATTGAAGAGATTGGACATCACAGGCATTGCCTAGAGCATTACTTTTGGGAATTCTTCTTCAAATCTTGGGTCCATTCATACTTGTGGAAGGCTCAGCAACACTCCTCTTGAAGATTCAACAAAGTCTTGTGCCATTTGATTCCCCTTTATCAAGCTACCTTGTATGAAATACCAATGGAGCTTTTTCAATGTATGGCAATGATGTACGGCTTTGTGGCAAGAAGGATGGGGATATTGGATTCAGTACCAAGTTGGGCATATGTGTAATGCAGGGGGAAATTGCAATAAATGTATAATGCAATCTATTTCAGCCCTACACTTAGAAGGGTTTGTACTTTGGAGTATGCAGTGGTATTGGCAGGACATACATGATCATTGGCATTCGTATGGTCAGCTACAAGCAAAATTTTCTTCAATTTAGGATTTTGAGAGGTTATTTTCACTTACCATAGTAACCTACAAATCTTCCCTATTCTTTTGAGTCCTTTGGTATTGGGTATTGATTCAAATTTGGATGAGAACTAGCAAAAACACTCAAACAGGGCAAAATAGGGTACTGCAAGCCTAGAGAATCATTTAAAGAATGGTGTGTAGGTATAGAATAATGCAAACCAGGACTCCAAATTGAAGGTAGACATTGTGGGCTTTGAGTAAAGCTATCAAACACCTCATTTCGCTTAGTATTTCTCAAGTTATGGTCAAAACAATGCAACTAGGTACTTAGGACAGGGTGTTGTCTACTGTGGACATACATAGTAAATCATTTCCAAAATGGGGTATTGGAATATTTTAATGTAAATTGGGACTTTTAATTGGTACTAGACATCGTGAGCTTTGAGCGAAGCCATCAAGCACCTCATTTGGATACATATTTCTCAAGTTAGATTCTATTTTGTTCCAACAATTCACTAGAAGTTTACTGTGGACAACTCTGGAAATTCTTAAATAGAGAGAGGAATTGCTACTCCTAAATTCATACCAAGGTTTTTGCTTGATGTTAGACATCCTAAGCTCTAGGTCAAGCTATCATACACCTTATTTGAACTCATATTTTTCAAGATAGAGATGATTTTGTACCAGCAGGTCACTATGGACAGCATGTACTATAGGGGTGACAGACATGAAAATTTTGATGGTTGCATGGAAAATCATGCATGTCTTGGGTCTTATGGACAACATGGTTCTTGTACCTTATGTAGCAATGTTGGGCACCATCAAAAGTAGAAGTATTGTCTATGGACAGCATATGTTGGGATCAGTTGCTACTCCGATGAATGGTTATGGATTCAATTATGGTGTCATGATTAGACATGAATATGCAGCACAAGATGGAATGTATGGACATAGTTCTTATAAGTAGCATTCTTTTTATGGTTATGATCATGATGATTATGCCAATTCAGGCCCTAATTCTTTTGGGCAGCAGCAACAACGTGTTAATCATAGTCATGTTTATGATCAACCATTTGGGAAAAGCCTCCATTCAAATTAATCTTGCCTTCATTCAATTAGTGGGAGGCAGCTACAATCAATGCTCCTACAAAAATTTAGGTCCCTATGCATAGACAAGAAGTATATGAGCATGCCTATGTTATGGATACTTCTTCTTCTCAGCCACAAGTGTTTTATCATCAGCCATAAAGGATTGGAAATGCTTATGTGCAACCTTATGCAGTAAACCATGGACAATAAGCTCATGGTTATGGTTATCATTTGATAGATGGGGAAAATGTTTGTCAATTTTCTTTCAGTGGTGTACATGGCATCTACTTGTCAAGTTGTAACTTGGATAGCATAACTTCCAAGGGCCTATGTTATAAATGCAATGAGAAGAACACTCTTGGGCATGACAACATATGCAAGGCAAACCGTATTAATGTATCAGTTGTTCTTGAGTTCCATACTCCTCATGGCATTAGAAGAAAGCTTATTCCTCATTAACAATGAATGGAAATGCAAAGGCAGCTAATATGCTACAAGTGTAATGAGCATTGGTCACCTCATCATGAGGGTTATTGCAGGAATAAACATTTTGCTATAGCCCTTGACTTGGAAGACCCAATGGAAGATGTATATGTGGGGCAAGGACATGATAGTCATGGGCAGCAAGAAGATGATGCCTATGCTGAAAATCAGGCTGAAGATGTGACTAGGCAGCAAGGGCGAATTGCTCTAAATGCCATACATATAACACATGCAGTTGATGAGCAATCATGTATAGAAGAACGAGAAGAAGAAAATGTTTTTAGTAAAGATGAAGAACCAAGAGATGCAGTTGTAAATGAAGAACAAGAGCATGTATATGATCATGATCTTGGATATGAGTAGCATTATGCTAGTGAACATGGGCAGCATGTTGATCAGCCATCCCATAGTCGATATTATGGTGATGATCGACAGTTTCCTGGACATCAACATTATGATAGTAGAAATGAATGTGGTCATGACTATGGAAAACCATTTTATCATGAGAAATATGGCAGTCATAGTGGCCAGCATGATGTTATTCGAGGAAAGATCTTAACCAGTGATGATATTAGAGGACTACATACACAAGGCTTATGTTTTAGATGTACTAAACCAATATCTTCTAATCATAAAGATATATGCAAAAAAAAGAATGCTAAAGCATTGCTGGTTATAGAGTTTCCAATTAATGAAGATGAAAGGACTGAAGAAGATTCAATTGACCAAACAAGCATTGAGGATATGGAATCATTACATGATGATTTTCAGCAGCTCATACCTCATGTAGATGATGACTTTCAGTAGCTTATTGATTATGATAATTATTCAATAGGTTTTCTTCATGATTATGGGTGTGATACCTTGCATTAGAGGTGTTGATGATAATGCTTATGATCTTTCATTCCCATATGATCCACGGATTTACATGAATGCATCTATGGATTATGGACGTGATTTATCACATCCTTTTGATCCTGGAGGTGATAATAACTTTTATGTAGAATACCTCACTTATGAAAGCTTTGATGATGGTTTTTCATTATATTCGGGTGAGGTTACTAGTGCTTTGATGGATGACAACCATGTTTCGGGGATTCCTTATGATCGGGGCTAATTTTGGGATGATTTCATGTGTCTTGGAACAGGAGAGAGCTTGCTGTATAGAAATTCTGTGATGAATTAAATTGCCTTGATGCAATCAAAATATGGGTTTGAGGGTATAGATTAATGCCTTGGGTTATGTATTTTGTATCTACACCTCAAACACTGAATTTGGACACTTCAACCAGAAGTTATGGGCATTTTTACTTCAACTACCCTACTCTCTGTTTCATGATAGTTACTTCTATCCTATGAAGACCATTATTGAAGATTCGCTTTTGGAGTTTATCATGATTATGCAGCCTCTACTCTACCTTCTTACATGTTTCCATCCTTGTATTCAATGTAATTTCAGCTTTGAGAACAAAGCTCTTTTAGGTTGGGATGGCTTGTAATAAAGCGTAAGTCACCTTAGTCTAGAGTAGGCTAGGGTTAAGTATAAAAGGTGGAGATGTAATATGTGAGGGATCTTTTTTTCCATTTTCAACAATACATGTTTTGAGGCTCCTTTCTCCCACCAACTAAGAGGGTGCATGCTCTTAGCCACCAAGATATGGGGTGCATACCATGTCCCACCTTGACATGAGGTGAATATTTATATTGGAGCTTACATCTTTGATTCTCAGCCTTCCATGGCAATGTTACTTCAAGCTTGTCTACCTTGGCTATGTCTACTTTACAAACATGGTGTATTTCTTGTATCTCTTTGTAAGAATGGTATATTTCATGAATTTTCAATTAATTGATTTGTTGTGATAACTGGTTTATTACAGTGAGCCATACAATGTTAGCACCACTTTGTTGGGTCTTGTGCCTAGGTTTAGGGTTGCTTTGAACCAATCCATATGTGTCCTTGCTTCAAGCAGCCATGGTCTTCCTAGCAACAAATGATATGAGATCCCATAGGAATTTGGTTTTACCACTAGATATGTCAGTCAATAGTCTCTTCCTATTGCGAGGGTTGTCTCCACATCATCAATCAATGTGTTTGCAATAAAGTATCCTTTAATCCACATATAAATCTCTGAGGTGCCATAATCTGAGAAGGCCTTAGCCACAACCATTTCTTTCACAAGCTCTGGGGCTTTGTTAGACTTGGTTGTTGTTGAGGGAGCAATCCTTAGGCCTTGTCTTTTGGTCAATATACTTTTGAATTTCTTTCAATAGCTAGGAGACAACATCAACAATTGTCAGAATGTTAGGTTTAGCTTGAAGGTGTCTAGGTCTTGGACCAAGTCATATTCTTTGATATGATCCATAGGCTTTTCCAATCGGCTAGGGAATGGGGCAACTCCCACTTTTATCTACCCTCTTTCCTCTAGAAGTGACAACATCTATACTTCTTCTACTATTGGAGGTACTTTTACATCTGCCATCTCTTGGATCTCCGGTCCTGTCTCTATAATTGTCTCTATAACTCTCTATGGCACTGCATTGCTTTGTACTACATCATTCTGCTCTTTATTGTTTTGTTTCTCATTAGGAAGATTGAACTTAACTGTTTTAACAAAGGGAACATTCTCTTTACCTGTCCCTGGGATTACATTGGGTGGATATACCATTCTTGGCATATGAAAGGAGGTAAAAATCCTCTTCCTGAGGTCATCAATAGCCTTGTTTCAACTTCATCATACAATCTTGCACCTTCCACTATATCTTGCAGGTTGACTAGTCTTCTCAATTCCATGAACTTATGAACTTTTGGTTGTAGGACTCTAAGAAAAACCTCCTTTTGGATGCCTTCGTCCAAGTGATGGTTAGTTCATCTCTTTAGTATGGATTCCATTCTAGAGACATATGCTTCCACCCGATCACTAGAGGCTCATGAACTCATATCGCATCCACTCTTCAAAATATTCACGCCTGAATTTAGTGAGGAATGCCAACTTTAGGCATCCCATGTGCCAAAAATTCCTATTGCTTGTCTCTCATACCACTAAAACGCCGCGCTTTTAAAAGTGATGGGAAATATCACCAACCAATGCTCGAGGGATTTGGCATTGTTGGCTACACACGCTACCATGAACTTAGGCTGCATGAAGATTAGAGTCTTCATTGTAGTCTCCCTTAAAGATGGGCAATGTGACTGCATTTGCTGGTCTATCATCAATATTTCTAGGATGGATCTAACTAGAAAGGGGACCTTGAGTCGCCATGGGGACTTCTATAAAGAGTACTGCTAGGGCGTCAAAGGAGGCTTCTACTGCTATCTTATTCTCAGCTTTGATTTTTGCGTTCTCTCTTCTCACATATCTCTAGACTCATTCTAGTGCTTGTCTCTTGATCACGTCATTCATCAGGGAATTAGCTCCACCCAGTTTGTTTGTACTCAAAAAAATAGAATCAAGACTTCAATCTTCTCTGGAAGACTCTCTTGCCAACATTTCTACTTCCTTCTTTTCAACGTCTCTAAATTCAACTTTCATTCTACTGCTAGCTTTTCATGGTTTCAATAGTGTGTTGTGAAGAACTCTCTATCTACTAACTTCCAGTGGGTTGCTAATTGGACAAACAGAAGGTTGTCACTACACCAAGCATCCCACATATCATGTTCTTGAGTATCTACAAACAAATTCCAACTCTTTTATTTTTTGTTTCTTGTGCTCCTTCACAATCTTCCACTTGATATTTGAAAACTCTTCAATAAAAGCCAAATCTCCCATGGATGGTCATTCTCTCTATTTCTGCTCTTCAATTTGCTCCCAAACAATTTGTCACCAAGTTGCACATCTCTATTGCTTCAATTGGGAGAGAAAATAGTCCACCACATGGAACCTGCATCAAGATGGTAATATGTTTTCGCCATTGTGAGATGAACTTTTTGTAGAAAGTGAATTTGACAAATGAGAATTTCCAATTCTTCAATGGGTTGAAAGAACTTTTCAAGCATCCATTGAATTCTTCTCCTCTCAGCAATGTTGTTTCCATTTTCAGCTCTTCCACAAGAGAAACGCGGCTTCCCCGTGTCGACCACCACCAACCACATGGAGGATGAAAGGGAGAACGTCACCCTCCCAACAATGGAGGAGAGGAAGAAGAGTAGAGGGAAAGAATGGAGAGTGGTCCAAGAGGAGAAGGTGGCCGGACTGGAAAGACAATTAGATGGTATGTCAGGCATGCTAGAGTCAATATGGAGGAACATGCAGATGAAGGAAGAGGAGGAGGAAAGGAAGAAAAAACTAGAAGTGGAGCAGGGCTATAGAGAATGGGTGATACAACAACAAGAAGAGGAGAAAAGACACAGAATGCAAGAGGAAATAGATAGAATGGGTAGAGAGGAGACATCTAGGAGGGTGCAAGATACAAGGAAAGAGAAGGAGAAAGTAGTAGAATTAGGAAGTAAAAAGAAAGACAAGAAGAAGGAGAAGAAGCACCACCGTAAAGAGGAGGAAGATAGTGATAGTTCAGAAGATGATTATGGAAAATTCAAGATGCCCCAACCAGCCAAGTACAAGGGAGAGAGAGATGGGCTAGTTCTGATGAAATGGATCGTAGAGGTGGACAGGTACTTGAAGTATTCACGAATAACTAAAGACAGGAAGGCGGAAGTGGCAGCCATTTAGTTGGAGGAGGACGCTGCGAGTTGGTACCTGCTGGAACAAGAGTAGGGCCACACCATCTTTTCATGGGAAGAACTCCAGGAAGAATTGAAGAACTACTTCATTCCAAAGATGAAAAAATTCAAAGTGCGAGATGAATGGAGGAACCTCAAGCAAACACAGGGGAAGATGAAAGAATATGTCAACAAATATAGGCAGATCATGCTGCAGCTACCAAACATGGATACAAACACTAAATTACATGGATTTTTGTTTGGGATGCAAGAATGGGCTAGAAGAGATGTGGAGAGACTGGAGCCAACAAGCTTAGCAAAATCCATGAGAATGGCCGAAAGACTAGTGGACCTGGAAGGCAAAAGAACAGCATAGGGGAACCAAAATAGGTTCAACAACTCATGGAACCAAAGGCCCAATGCCCCTAGAGGGGAATTCACAGATACAAGGAGCCAAAACACCACCACCACCACGGCCGTGTCACAAACCGCTTTAGTACCAAGAGGAGCAGCAAGAAGATGGGGAAACAATCACTACAGGCCAACCCCTAGCACATCTATGGGCCTACAAGATCAAATACATCATGGTGGAGACCCCTAGGCTCGTCTCTCGAGATCAGATGCTTTAGATGCAAGGATCCACACTACCAAAACAAATGCCCAATAGAAGATATAGCTTCATCAAGTGGATCAAGGATGACTGCAACTAGCGCATATGGAGGAGAAGAACCACAACCACCGCGCATCCAAGAAATCCCAAATGGAAGTGAGGAAAGCATGGACCACCCAAGGGTAGGGACAATTATACATCAAAGGCCGAGTGGGCGAAGGAAACCAACCTATCATGATGGACACAGGAGCAACACACAACTTCATGACACCAGGGTGTGCAGCAAAACATGGATTAAATTATCGAAGGCCCCAGAAGGATTAACAGTAACATTCGCACAAGGAGAAGCCAAGGAAGTGAAACAAGTCTTTGCAGTCCAAGTAGAAGCCGACAAGTGGAAAGCAAAACTCAACTTCTTAGTAATCCCCATGGATGATTTTGAAGTGATATTGGGCTTGGAATTCTATGACAAGTATGTCATTGCAATGTTTGGTAAAGGTGTAAATGAAATGATGCTAGATATGCAAGGAGAAGGCGTCAAAGTACCATGTGAAAGAATGCAATTGCCTGGCAGGACCCCAATCAAGGTGCAAATGAAGGAGAATAAGCAAGGAGTATCATGCCAAATAGTGAAGCCAACTACAACCCAACCAAAGGGCCAGACCCAAAATGCACCGATCCAAGGGACCGTTATCAGGCCACATATCATGACATGCAGTGCCAAGCAGGTCAAAAATTTAGTCAAACAAGGAGATATGGTCTACCTGTGTATGATCCGACCAATTGAAGAAGAAGAAAATGGCAAGAAACCCAGACAACGAAGCAGGAACACAGAGGTGGCAGAAATACTTGAAGAATTCAAAGATGTAATGCCAGCCAAGCTACCCAAGGGTCTACCACCCAGGCGAGATGTAGATCACAAGATTGAGCTGAATGCAGGGTCTGCCCCACCAGCTCGAGCTCCCTATCGCATAAACCACACCGAGCTCATGGAATTGAAGAAGCAACTACATGAACTAGAAGAACAAGGGTTCATTCGCCCTAGCAAAACCCCCTTTGGTGCCCCAGTGTTATTTGTAAAGAAGAAGGATGGGGGACTTAGACTCTATGTAGATTATAGGGCCCTTAACAAAATCACCATTTAAAAAAAATACCCCATGCCCCTAGTGGAAGACCTCTTAGATAGATTGCACGGGGCCAAGTGCTTTAGCCATATTGATCTTAGATCAGGATACCACCAAATCCGCATAGCCAAAGAAGATATCCCAAAAACAACCTTCCGCACCCGATATGGTAGTTTTGAGTGGTTAGTATTAGGATTCGGCCTAAGCAATGTGACAGGCACATTTTGTGGCCTCATGGATGGAGTCTTTATACCGGAGATAGATATCTTTGTCATTATCTACATAGATGACCTCCTAGTCTACAGCAAAACCTTAGAAGAGCACAAGCAACCCTTACGCCGAGTTTTTGAGAAACTGCGACAACATCAGTTATATGCCAAGCCTGAAAAATGTGAGTTCGCAGTGAAAGAGTTGGAGTTCTTAGGCTTTATTGTAGGAGCAGATGGAATCAAAGTGGACCCTAAGAAAGTGGAAGCTATCCAAAGATGGCCTGTACTGAAAACTGTAAGAGAAGTGTAGGAGTTCCTCATCTTCACAGTATTTTGTCGAAGATTCATCAAAGATTACAGCCTCATCACTGCCCCCCTCTTCCACCTCACCAAAGAAGATCACTCTTTTACATGGGGGAACGCGCAACATGAAGCCTTTGAGCAGATGAAGAAGTGCATGAACCAAACTCCCTCAAATTTCACCAAACCCTTTGAAATCTCTACAGATGCATCCGACTACGGCATAGGAGGTGTATTGGTATAGAAAGGTCACCCCATTGCTTATGAGTCAAAAAATTTTACCGATGCTGAAACAAGGTGGAGCACACATGAGAAGGAAATGTTGGCAATCATCCACTGCCTTAGAAAATGGAAGCACTAAGTTCAAGACAAGCATACAATAGTCTTCACCGACAATATCTCCCTCAAATACTTCCAATCTCAACCCAAGTTATCGGCAAAGCAAGCCCGCTGGCTAGACTTCCTAGCAGAATTCGACCTGGAGATTAAGCACAAGCCTGGCTCCACTAACAAGATAGCAGATGCCTTGAGCCGAAAAGCTGACTTGAAAGCTGTCAGTGTGGTCAGCAGCAAACTTCATAGAACTAGTCAAAGAGGACCTAGAGCAAGACCAAGAAATGCACAAGATAATAAGAGATGTGGAAGCAGAGAAGACCCCACATGGAATGTACACCTTAGAGGAGGGTATCCTATTTTTAGGCAAGAGATTGTATATCCCCAACAATTTGGAGTTGAAGAAACTCATCCTGCATGAGATACATGATGCAAAATTGGAGGCCACAAAGGGCAAAGAAAAACCTTGGAGGCCCTTAAGAAGCAGTTCGTTTGGCCGAATATGAAGGAAGAAGTAATAGACTACATCAAAACTTGCCCCACTTGCCAACTGGTCAAAGCACCACGATCAAGACTAGCATGACTACTACAACCATTAACGGTACCCAACCGCCCATGGGACGTCATCAGCATGGACTTCATTGTGGAACTACCTAAGTCCCATGGGTACACAATCATCTTTGTAGTGGTGGACTATTTTTCCAAACAGTCCCACTTCATCCCGGCCAAACCACCACTAAATGCCAAGGAGGTAGCACGCCTCTTCTTCACACATATATTCAAACTTCATGGCTTACCACTGGCCATTGTATCACATAGAGATGGAAGATTCATGAGCGACATGTGGAAGGAACTTTTCAAGTCCCTAGAAACACAATTGAGATTCTCATCATCCTTCCACCCGGAGACAGATGGACAGACAGAACGAGTCAACCAAGGCATCGAAGACTATCTCCGGAGCTATGCTCGAGTGGACTAGAAAGATTGGGCCTTGTACCTTGATGTCTTGGAATTCCACTATAATAGCTCCATCCACTCGGCAACGGGGTACACCCCCTTTGAGTTAGCCACAGTAAAAGAAGTTATTACCCCACTGGCCTTAGCATCCGGAGCGGCCAAAGCGGAAGATCAAGATGCAGAAGAGTTCCTGAAGAAATGGAGAGACCAAAATGCGGCAGCTAAGCAAAGCCTCGAGCAGAGCAAGATCACCATGACCGAGCAAGCAAACAAGAAGAGAAAGGTTGTACTATTCACCAAAGGAGACATGGTTCTAGTTAGCTCTAAGAATATGTCACTTCCCAAAAACATGACCCCCAAGTTCAATCACTGCTACTATGGACCCTACCGAATCACTCAAGTGCTGAACGAAGTCACCTACAAACTGGACCTACCAGACAATGTTTGTGTTCATAATGCATTTCATGCTCGTCTTCTGCACAATTTCTATCTCGACAAAACCAATGGGGATGGCACGTACTAGTGCTCCATTCCAATAGTCCCTTCGAAGTAGAAGCATTCCTCCGATGCCAGGAACAAAGAGGCTTCCCCAAATATCTCACCAAGTGGTGCGGGCGTCCACTCAAGGAGGCCACTTGGATCTCAGAAGCAGAGGCCCGCGAATGCGGAAAGGATGCCTTCACCCTTTGGCTCGAGGAGAACCCCCTTGCCCCTTCCAACGACCCTTGAACCTCTCCAGAAAACCAAAAAACAATGTGGTTCTCAATCTTAGACCCCAACGTGCCTCCACTCCTCAAATGTAATCGAGTCGAGGGTGGGCCCACATGGTAACAATCATCAAATAACTCCAAAAACAAAGACCCAATTGTCCAGTCTAGATGGGTAGACACTGACCAACTTGCTAGAAAAGGCTGTGTTAAGACCCCCAAGTCCTAGTGTGGCAGACACTAGCCAGTCTGATAGTATAGACTGTGTTAAGACCCCACGGTCCCCTTAGACCGGCAGACACTGACCAGCTTGCTAGGAAAAGCTGTGTTAAGACCTCGGATGAGTCAAATAACAAACGCTACCCTTAGATTGCTGAGGACAGAAATCCAGTAAGCGGGGGGTGAGTGTAAGGGCTTTGTAGCTATACCATGGCGTTGCTACCGAATGCACCTATATAGGGAGTAGTAGTGACTCAAAGCCCTGCCTTGTTTCCACTCTACGTGTGATTCCCTATACCCAGTGGTGAACTCTCTTATGTGCGGCATCACGAGGGTGCAGTCCTGGGATGTGTCTATGTTGTCCCGCTTTTTGGATTGAATAATACAAGAGTATACCTTGAGCTCATATATTGTGTTACCTTTCTATGGGTTCGTGCATTTTATCCATAGCAATAGCTATATAAGGTGCAATTATACACAATTTGTTTTGGTAATACAAAAATCCATTCACATAGGTGTGATGATAGTGGTGTTTGTATTTTGAAATTTTCTACATAGATTACCAAAAGCATTATTAGAAGCATATGTAGAAATCATTGAATCGAATGTTTGAATTTCAACAATAGAAATGTGATTCAAGTAGACATTATTAATCTTATCAAAACCAAGTGTGTGATGTATTGAAACATTATCATAAGGGCAACAACTAAGTGCATCAAGAACAAATTAACATGGCCATGCTAATACTAGATCATAGGGTAAAAGTCTTGTATAAACAAGGCCCATTTAGTATGTTTATCAAAAATGAAAAACTGAGAAAATTACTATTTAATAGCATGTTGGTCAATCTCGATAAAAACATCAGATCCCATAAGATAATGCTTCTATATGTTCAAGGCATGGATGCCAACTAGAACTCTTTATCATATTTACTATAATTTTACTTAGAAGCTTTCAATTTTTCAGTTCTCATAAGCAAGAGGGTAGTCATTTTGCACAAGCACTATACCTATGCCAGATCCATTAGCATCAAGCAACTCTAATAGAGAAGCATGTCTCAAGTGGTACTTCAATGCATCAAATGATTTTTGTTGACTAGCCTCCAAATGAAAACCAATGTTTTTATATAATAAAAGTGCTAGTTGAAGAGCTATTAATGAAAAATGGTGAGCAAAATTTTGATAAAAACTAGCTAAATCGAACTTCATTCACATTTTTGGGTGTAGGCCATTCATCAATGGTGCATACTTTCTTTGGATCAATCCTTATCCTTTCTCTAGAAACAATGTGGCCAAGATACTCTATTCGATTGTAAAAGAAAGTACTCTTGGCAAGGTTGGCATAAATATGGTTACTATGTAGTACATCGAAAACAATTTTTAGATGTTTCTTACATTCATTTTTCAATTTATTGAATACCAAGATATCATGAAAGAATACAATGACATAATGCTAATAATCAATAAAAATTTTGTTCATCAGTCCAATAGCAAAAGTCGCATGTGCATTTGTTAAACCAAAAGGTATCATAACAAAGTCATAATGACCAAATTGCATTCAAAAAGTAATCTTAATTATATAAGCTAAATTGATCCTAATTTGATATCCTCGCTTTAATTCAATTTTACTAAAAATCTTGGCTGCTTTTAATTTGCCTAATAAATCGTCAACACATGGGATAGGATATCTATTTTTACAATTGACTTTATTGAGAGCACTATAGTGGGTACACATGTGATGGGTTTGTTTTTCTTCTCAACTAAGAGTATGGGTGATCCAAAAGGTGAAGAACTAGGTTAAACTAGGCCTTTGTCCAAACGTTTAGTGACTTGTCTTTGGATTTCTTTTTGGTGAAGTGATCTATGCCTCTAGGGTGCCTTGTGCAAAGAAGAAACTCCAAGAAATATTTCTATGGTCTAAGTCTCCGCTAGAAGGTAGCAATTGTGAAAGATAATCTTTTGCAAAGCAGTGTTTATAAGCATCCAAGAAGCATTTTTGTGCATGTTTAGTATGTGTATGAGTGATCAATGGAAACATTTAAAGCTCTAAATTATGTTGCAATGTTATCGTTGACCCTAAATTCAAAAGTAATTGTATGAGTACAATGATCAATATAAGGGTTGTATTGATGGGACAGAAAGACATGCCTAAAATAATATTAGAAGATTGTAAAGGAGCTACTAAGAAATCATGCTTTTCTTTGACCCATAGTTATTTCCAATGCTTTTTTTTTGTATACCATTATATCGGATTCCTTGAAAAGAAAATTTCACCTTGTACAAAGATGCAATGGTTTCTAAGTGCAATCTTGTAACCAACTTTTTAAAACTAAAAATTTGTAAACTACCATCGTCAGGTAAAATTCTAACATCAGAATCATTGACTAAACCCTTCATATGCTGTAAAGTGTGTAAGAATGTGGAATTACATAATGATGGTTTCTCTTCATTGGCTACCTCTTGTTATAAGGAGTCTATCGTTCAATGAGGAGTGTAGTCTAGTGTCTCCTTTATGTCATGAAGCTCTATACTAGTAGTCTTCTTGGTAGGCATCTTTACACGATAGATAGCATGCACATTGTTTGGCTTTCCACATCAATAGCAAGTAACATGAAGTTGTTTTCATTAAGTAGCATTGATGTTTGTACTTCGTGGCTTATCATTGACTTCAAGTGGGTTTAGTTTCAACTCTATTCTTAAGAGGTACATTAGGTACATGTGGAGCTATGTTCACGATATTATGAAAAGAATTAAAAGATCTTTTGAAGTTTCAATTATTACTTACAAACTACTGATTCTTCCCTTGGTTAATGCAGACAAGTTAGTGATTCTTCCCTTGGTTAATGCAAACAAGTTAGGGTTTGGAATACTTTATCCACATCATGGGCATAGGAAATAGCTTCATACAATGAAGGAGGTTGAAGAATATTGAGTTTGTCTTGCCAAAATCATTTAGTGTATATAGCTACGATATCGCCATCTTGCCACATGAGATTCACCCAATTACACCTAGCTTGTAAATGGACTTGGGGTGGAAGGAATGATTCTTTAACCTTTGACTGGAATTCATCCCCAGTATTAGGCCTATTTGCAATGTAGTGAAGAATGTTCCACCATAGAGAAGCCATATTATCAACTTGATTAATCATCAACTTGATTAAGCCATATTATTTTCCCATCTTTTCACCCATCAAAGTTTGTAAATTGAAATAACTTATGGATGATTATTTTATCCTTTTTTGGTTGTTGCGCATCAAAGACACCATGAAGGATGTATGTGATTCAACACAAGCATGCATTTGGATTGTAAACATGTGCCCAATGCACCTAGATTACATTGTGTCTCTAACTACTCCTTCACAATTAAAAAGTCTCTAAGGTGTGGGCAACTTTCATGCTTTAGTAGTGCTTGCATGCAAGGTCTTTCAAGGAGGCATTCTAGAAAAACACACGTTCTATCGTGGAAGTATATTACCCTTGAACCTTTAGGTGATGTACCTAATAATGATGAGATCAAAGATCCATCGTATGAAGGAAAACATGATGCATTGAGTGATGAACTTTGTGTTGGTGATAATTTTGCAGTTAGAGCTCTCCACAACAATGAAGAGCTTGTGGATCAATTCTACCTACTACTAAAGGGTAATCTCGAGTGTAGGATAATAATCATCATTGTTATTGGTTGCCATGGTCTTTAAATTTGGGCACAAACCTTGTAATAAAACCTAAGACAAATTCTAGCAATTGGGTGTTGCAATAGCAAAATAATGAATTTTGAGATTAGAACCCACTGTATTGATAAGGGATCCCATTGCATGTAGACTATTGCATGTTAACAGTGGGTTATGTTTTCCTATGTACAAAACAATTGCTTATTCCTTGGAGAAGAACCTTGAAGCAAAAGTGATGGTTGCAACCATACGCATTGACATAATAGCCTTGTGTCATTATATTCTAAAGGCTTTTCTTTTCTTCTTTAGATCAATGTCTACCTAGAAAAGAAAAAGATGTGGAGACAATAATAAGTACGGGGGCTTAGTAATGCTTCATTCATAAGCCTTAGGAGCTTATGTAAATGGCATCTTCTCAATACATGTGGAGGCCATTTTGCCAAGTCATTAAGTGATACGTTTGCTAATTGATGGAATGTCGTACTTTCAACGGCCCATCAGCCCAGTGCTTGGAAATATACATGCCATGAATACTATTGTTTTTCTAAATAAAGATAGAAATAATAATTTATATCTCCCTCTGTTGCAAAGAAGCATGGACAAGCTAAGAGCCCAATACTAATGTAATTTGCCCCTATAGCCTTTGGTGAGTAGGATCTAAATAATCTTTATTATGGACTTTACGAGATCAATGGAAGTGAAAATGACATCTCTAAATATTAAAGGAAGAAGAAAATAAAGGTTTAATTGTCTTGAGAAAAACAATGCAATCCCAACTCAAAGAGAAAGAGAAAATCTTGACCCACGAGCCTACATGTAGTTCTATCGATGATGACCAATGATGAAAGGAGGAATGAATGTGAGGATGCCATGGCTAACCGTGATGGCTTGTCCAATCAAACCTCTACTCTAGTATCAATGTTGGAGAAATTAAATCATAAATTAATAGACTTAATACTCAATTGCACAAAGTTGAAGTTGAACACAAAGGAAATAGAGCAAAAAATGCCAAAAAGAGAACCACAATATGAATTCGGTGTAATCTTCCTCCATGCATTGAGAGGGCTATCCTCAATGCATTATTTATTGATAGTATTAATATTGTGCCCAAAATAGGATACTACATCCACACTTTATGCTCTTTTCATGAATAGCTTCTCTTTTCCTAATATCTAAAATTCTAAACATTATCTTTGGGATCAAATAAAGAATCATACCTAACCTTCAAACTAGAGATATACAAGATTATCTAACAAATGTCTTGCACATTAAGCACACAAATAATACATCCCAAAGAATGCCAAAATAATTATTTGCACTCTATGTAGCCCTTCCTTCCCATAATTTCCTCCAGTTCTTCAATTGTCCACCTAGCACAATCGTGACTGGTGCTACATGTTTATACATGCAACAAGTCACGATCTTGTGGCGAACAACCATAAATAAAAATCCATATAATAATCAAATCTCTTATTTGATCAACTTAAGCAATAATCATAACATAACCTCTTGTAAGAACTAATAGCAAAGGTTGTAGCTATGAGGATAAAGTTGATGCTACCCTAAATTATTCACCCTTGTCAATATGGGTGTATATGAAAGGAGGATTCAAAATGCAATTTGAATCTTGTGATAACTATTGATTGAGCATTGGTGAGTTGTCAAAGTTTAATTCTTGTCAAGTGTACAATCATCTTATTGGCTCTAGAGACTCTCAACTTTAATAAGGTATTTGTTAGCATGATCAAGTCTTTGTATAGTGTTACCTTAGCACATGTATGTATTAATGGTGTTTTATCTAGATCTACCCCATTGTCGTTTGTACTTGTCATATATCCATTACTAAAAGAATGGGATATTGATTAGTATAAAGAGACTTTCCAAAAGGCTCAAATATCCTTGCACACGACAAAGATTTTATATAAAAGACATGATGATCCCACAAATTGGATAGTGGCTATGGCTTCAAGGTTCTCAAGAAATAATCATTTTTTTGTTATTTAGGGTGCCCTCTTGGGTTGGGGGTTTCACAAGCACAAAGGTTTCAATTAATAAAAAATAAGGTTTCACAAGCACAAAGGTTTCAATTAATAAAAAATAAGGTCATGTATAAAGTGCAAGGATGGAGCCTGAGACTCTATTTTGAAGGAAGGCTTCTTGTACTCAACTCAATGTTGGTTTCAACTATGGATTTTTAAGGTGGCCATTTTGCACTTGGTGCTTTTGAAAAGGAAGAAGTGGCATGCTACTTTTATTGTCAAGCATGTTAACACACTTAATTGACTTAAGGCCAAGGAAGATAAAGCCCTTACAAATTGCTACAAGAGCCTCAAGGGGCTTCCATGAATTGGAGAGCAAAGCATATCTTTGGAGTGTGCCACTATTGGAGGAGAATTTGTGCTAGTGCTCTTAAAAGGCTTATGCTTGTTATGGAAGACCATTATGAATAAGTTTTCCCTAAGGGAGAGAGACTTGGGCAACTTATGGGAGCTGCTTTTATGGAAGGATTAAGGCCAAGAATGTTTTGTTTGGCAACTATGGGCAACGAAGCAAAGGATCAATGTGACTCTATATGTAATCCATAAATTGACTATATTATTCATTTCGACCATTAGAAGCAAAACAATCTTCATGAAAGTCCCATTAGCATTTTTCTCATAACAAATGACTATACAAAGAGAGATTTTCATGTCTTGAAATGTTTGGGAATAGATACTCTATGTTTAAAGCTATGTATCAACTTCTTAGGATATATAGTTGAAATTTTCAACTATGAAGCATCCCCGCAATTAAATGGTTGATATGAATCTGTTTGTAATGTAACTTCCACGTTTAAAAATTGTTTTTGTTAGGCTTGTAGGTTGTCTTAGTCATAGTACCAAAATGAGGATGGGAAAATGGTGTTTCTACATCTAGCAACGGCCGGGTAGATCGGGTTATCTATATAATTCCTCTAGAGAAAAAACACATTTTTGTCGCAATTTCACACTTTCTTGTTCCACAAGGCCACCCCCTCCGCTCCTCTTACTCCTCTAGACTTTCATCCTACAACTCTTCTAGACTTTACCTCCTTCTCCCTTCCCCCTCTCCTCCTCCTTTCTTCTTCTTGACGGGTGACTCAGGGTGGGTTCAGACCCGGCAGACAAACAGGCATCCCAAATACAGATGGCCAATCAAATTTCAGCATGGAAAACTGTATGTTCACACACATGGTGGAAGGCCAAAAAAATTAGGGGCCTTTTTTGACACGTCATGGCCAAGTTTTTGCTCCTCTCTTCTGGCCTGCCCAGCACAGATACTTCTCCTTCATGCCGTGTCTTCTCTTTGGCTCCTTTCCTTGTTCACCGCTAATGTGAATGAGATGGCGGACAACTCTTGGGAAATCCTTGTAGATGGGTGGAAAAGGGGCTTTTTCACCCTTTTGTCCACCGGGCAAGTGTGAGCCCACCCTCAAGTCCCGCGTCACGCTTCCCCTGCGGCACACCTATATGCGTCCAAAAGGGGAAGGGCACATCTATTGTTCATCTGAGCCAAATGGTTGAGGCCCTGGTCTCATCATTCACTCACTGTACAATGCAAACGCAGCTGTATAACCAGGACTGAACCCAGGTTGATTGATACGCCTGCTTGCATGATCCCCCTCATATGAAAGTAGTGGGTGGGTTCATAAACTGCGTGGACTTGAAAGTCTGAGTAGCAATGCTGATTAGATTTGATCCGAACTCATTAAAACTTGCACAGAAGTAGAGGGGGACACAACCAAAGTGAAGCAATCTAGGTGCTTAAACAAATGCTTTATCCAGGTATGTACAACAAATCAAGTTGTGCCAAAATACCCAATGAGACATTGTCCCCAAAATCTGCAGCAAGTATTTATATAAGTGAAGTTGTACCAATGATACCCATTCAAACATCGTACCAAAATCTGCCTGCATTAGCATTGATGACCAATAGAAATAACCATAAGCCTCAACAATGGGTCTATGAGGGAGTATTATACAACAAAAGTTGTACTGCTGCCACCCGATTCACAATGCTTGAATGCTGCTGAGCTTCAGAGATAAGGCCCCTTTCGATAGTTGTCATTCTTCACACTCCGGAAAGCACAACATCCAATACTGTACACAACGATCAGGAACACGAGCATAACAATGTTAACTTCAGCGACCCTACGCCAGTCTTTGTTTATATTCTGCAAAACCCCTGCACGACATGAATCACAATTGAAGCACAGAACAGTCGTGTTTGGGCTGTAAGTATTACAGTCAGAGCTGTAAGTTGGAGTGCCACAGGCTTCCCAATCTGTTGCATTCACAAACTTGCAGCCACATCCCGACGGAGGCTTGCAACATCCAGCCTGAAAACACAGTAGACACAAATTGTTAAACACTAGTGATTTATGTTGGAACATCCTGACAACCTAACCAGAATCTCAGATACTACTTCAATGGTAGCGTTCATCACATATTTCAAGCTGTATAAGCAGACATGAGAACACAAGCACTTCATATGCCAATAATGTGTTGTACATGTCTTTTCCAGATACATAGTTGTGGAGAACACACAAGGACAGTAGCTGGTTATCATAAAGGGAAGTTAATCAGCTGACACACAATACTTAAATTGCATCCAATAGCTTAACTTCTCTGTAGAGCACTGCGTCAATTACCCCTATCAATGTTAAAGCACAAGCACTAGATATGGCAGGCACATGACTGACCAGACTCTACATATACCAACACAAGGTACATGACAGGCTCCCATGAGTGCCTAGAGTCTACATACACTTGCAATACATGCATAACCATTACCCTCAGTTAGACCCAAAATTTAGGCTTAGGAATGTGTACACATGTTCAGTGTGCACTGGCTTTCCTCGGGATTCTGGAATACAGTATGTTTGGTGAAGAAGCATAACCCAGTATCCAAAGCCACCTGAATGCAATGATGCAGATGTTCAATGCCCAGTGGCTGGCCTCAGAATTCGATACTATAGATGTCAGCATAGCCCACTATCTAGGTGCAATTGGGGGCAGCCCTTGTGAGGCAGGGACTGCATACCTAGCTAGGTGAAGCTGGGGGCAGAGGGCTGCCCCCAATTGCACCTAGCTAGGTATGCAGTGCCTCGTTTTTTTTGCAAGTAAAATGTGGCTGATTATATTACTCAAAAAAACTGATTACAACAGAGTGCTCATGCTCAACAGACTAACTGGAGCTGATGCAAAGTCACCAATACATCATGTATACAAGCAAATATGCAGTGCCTCGTGGGCAGAAGCTTATGATGTTAAACACTAGAAGGAAGACATGGGAAAAGAGCCCTTCTTCTCACATGGAATGTCAAAAACTTATTGTGAATACACACAAAGTTCGTATTCAGCCTGTAAGGAAGTAGCACTGCCTACAGCTCCCAGCAATCCAAAGAAACGAGGCCAAGAATACCAGTTGAGTTAAACTGAAGAGACAATCAAGGTCGAATGTACCGGTTGAATTAAACTGAAAAGACACTGTTACGTGAGAGTTGTGATGTGGTTGGTACCTGGACAGGAGTTAAGGTTGCATTGTTGAACTCGGCCTCTGTGAGGTACTGGTCACGAAGGCCATCGCAGAACTTGGACTCGGAGAGACAACTGCGGATCTTCTGCCAGTTGGAAGTCTTGCTTACCTGCCTCCGCAGCCATGTGGAGTAATCACCCAGCCTGTACTCCTTGTAGCCCTTATTGCCCACGATCTGGCCCGCAGTCTTGTTGGTGACGATGAAGGCGAAGACGGTGAAGACAAAGAGCAGGAAGATGAGGAGGAACATGACGACCAGGTAGAGCCAGAGAAGGCAGGTCACGCGGCAACAGGCGCCCACGAAGCCCGCGAGCGAGACGATGAGGATGAAGACGCCGAGGGCGATGACGGGGCCCTGCAGGAAGCGGTAGCAGTCGGTGCTGTGCTGCTTGGCGAGCCACACCCCGATGGCGATGATCGGGATGGACAGCACGAAGGTGAGGAAGTTGAGGATGCCGACCACAGTGGCGCTCACACCAGCCATGATCTTGTTTATTAGTACTATTGCTACCCTACCTCTACCTACTACAGCAGAAGAAGAAGAAGAAGAAGAAGAAGAAGAAGAAGCAGCAGCAGCAACGGCAGCGGCGAATGAAGGAGGAAAAGGTTAAGAAGGAAGCAACGATTCAACGAAGAAGGAAATGGAGACGGACGAGAAGACGAAAGGCCTTACTAATTCACCTACTACGCCCCTTCGTTCGTTACGGAATCCCAACCCGAGATCTGGGCAATCTCAGAGAGACAGATACCTAGATTCAAGCTTCTGTAGTGTTGGTACGCACATGAGCGCGATAGACAGAGAGAGAGAGAGAGAGAGAGAGCGAGAGAGAGAGAGAGAGATTTTTCGTCAACGGTAAAAAGGAACGGGGTCCCTTTTCGAAATCACACACACACTCTCTCTCTCTCTCTTTCTATCTATCTATCTATCTGTGTGGACATCGATGTTACTACCAGTCAAAGCTTTCCATAGAAGCATAAAACCTATTTTAATAAATATGTGTAATGTAATGTTATACTTTTTACACGCAATACAACAAGATTTTACATTATGTATATCATATTCACTTACACATTAAGATCGCAATTAAGTGTACCTTATATTGTAGGTTTAATTTGAGAAATTATGTTTAGCTTTTTAAGCTACATCTGAGATGTATTTCTTGCTTCTGTATAAAACCATGTATTAACACATCAATAAGACAAATAAAAGATAATAGTAGCATATCAAAAAGTAAAAGGTTGAAGAAAATGTGAGTAATTATATAGTGAAATTTTAACACAGTAAAAGGACAAGAATTATTACAATTAAAAAATAAAAAATAATAATCAAAACACATAACAATAACCAAACTACTCAAGTCAAGTTAATTCCACAATCAATGATGATATTAGACATAACTCGACTAATTATGTTAATTCAATTCAATATTCAAGAACTATATTAAACACAAACGAATAACCTACCAACTAATAAATGAAAGGTTAGTTCTAAAATCGCATTAATTTATATCAAAAGAGGAATAGAAAAACACCAATCCGTAAAAGTGAAGCTAACGATTAGATGCAAAGTCAAAAAAGTAGTAACTGCATTTAAAAGGGTCACCAATGTAAGGTTATAGAGTATAAAAATCCTTTTTTTAACAATTTATATAAATAAAAACACATAAAAATAACTAAAAAATAATTAGTACTAACATAACATAACAAACATTTATATCTTTATTATGTTTATATATTTATGGCATGAGAGAGGGAGAGAGAGAGCTCTTAAAAACATATAAGTTACTAACATTATTGAAGGATAGATCACTTAATAACATAAATAATAATAAGATTGTATCATCTGCAAAAGAAAGGAAAATACTAAAACATAAAGTAACCTTTAAAAAAGTATTTAAAAATATTTAGTATTATTTTTATCAACATCAACATAGACATTATTTTTAACAAATTTATAAAAAAGAAGATTAGATTTGTAATATTTTGTAAATTTTAATAAATAAAAACATTTAAAAACTATAACAAAAGTAAATAGTACTAATATAACACACCAAGTATATATCTATGGCATGAGAGAGTGTGCGTGTGTGTGTGTGTGCTCTTAAAAAACATATACCTTATAAGAGTTGGGTCACGTTGAGGAGGGTAGTGGGGGGAGGGAAACCCCCCACCCGAGCTCTCATGCCAAGGAGTCCAAGGATAGAGCTCCACAAACCAAAAAATCGTGCTTGTTAATAAACATATTTTCTACTTTGCCCTTTTTCAATAACAATATTCTTGCAATCAACTTATCCAATAAACATGAAAAGGGTTGATAAATCAATTTATGCAAATAGTTGATATCATCCATAAACAAAATTGACCTAGTGGCACTATAAATACATGATAACAATGTGTATAGTGACAACATAGTTCTTTTCCCTACATGTTAAAGACTTGCAACATATGTGGATCTGTAGAAAGAACAACTTACTTATATGCATTAATGACCAAGGAAAGATGAATGAGAGTTGTAGAATGGAAACATTAATTGTATACATATTACATATACGTGTATATGTATTATGTAAATATATTGAATATTAACTAATAATACGAAACTAACTATCAATATTAATAGTTAGTTATTAATAACTAATAGTTACATTAATAATAATAATAATAATAGTTGCATTAATACTAACTCTTCTCATTGACCACCAAGCAGAATCAATACTGGGTACTCTCGAACCTACACACTCCCCGCACGTTGAAAGACACACCCCACCTCCCAAGCTAGTTGTGCTATCATAAAGCTGATTGTATAGACCACACAATCTCTATGACCATCGAACTACCATAGCATATGAGCTAGGTGACAAGAAACGACACTCCCATTTGAGGCACTGACATTAAGCCACCATTGAGGACCATGACACTTGACCACTCACCCCCACAAAGAAGTAGTGATTGAACATGCATCAAGGCATCATCTTGCCCTATAAGTGGCTCGCGAGTGTGGGAGGCACCGTTTGCAAGTCACAGGCGAGTGGACTAGAGTAGGAAGGACACACTCTTTCATTCAAAGAAATATAGACTCTCTTTTTTGCCCCTTAAGGAGTGAATAAGCAAAAATAGTCCTAACCAATGAGAGAGTCGGGATTCTAGATTCATATAATATGAATCTTTTAGCCATATATTGGCCTAAATCTTTCCTCAACAATAAAATAAGGGAAAATGTGTGGAATACAAGGTTGTCACTTCCTAAAAGTTGGTGACTCGAATTTTCCTTTTCTGATTTTTTTATGTTTGACTTTTCATACCTCCCAAAAACACAGACTGAGTTTTTCTTTTTTTGTGGAGCTTATTCTACAAAAGCCCTGAGATTTTCTTAACAAAAATTTACAGGTATATTGTTCTCTTCCATAGATGTTCTATGGTAAAGTTTTATCTCATTTGGAAAAAACCTATGTAAGTTATGTGCATGCTCTGACATGAAATTTCTTTTGTTTTGGCACTCTAAGAATCTCTCACAGTCAAGAACAATGATCTTTTAAATACTCAACTTCTTCTTTAACATCTTTGGGTTTCCCTATAAACAAGGTTACATGTATATTGTCTTTTTTTTTATTGTTCCATAGTTAAATTTCATCTCATTTGGAGAAAATCTATGCAAGTTATATGCATACTAAGCTTTCCTTTGCTTTTGTACTCCAAGAATCTCCCACAGTGTAGAACAATGATTTTCTAAAAACTCAACTTCTTCAACATCCTGCAAAGAGAGCCACATCTATATTGCCTTTTTTTTTTGTTGCTCCATGGTTCAATTTCAACTCATTTGGACAAAGCTTATGCAAGTTATATGCATGCTTTGACATGAGATTTCTTTTGTTTTTGTACTCCAAGAATCTCACAGTGAAGAAACAATGATCTTTTAATAACTCAACTTCTTGTTCAACATCTCTGGGCTTCTTTGTGAAAAGAATTACAAGTACATTGTCTTTTCTCAAAAACTTCTTCATGGTTAAATATCATTGCATTTGGAGAAAAAATTTGCAAATTATGTATATTTTGAGTTAAATTACCTTTTGCTATTGTATCCTAGGCCTCCATCTCAGTGAGATACACATATTGTCTAGAAATTGACTTCTTGTTTAACAGCATTAGGATTGAGGGCTTCAAAGCTTCTCAAGCACATTGCTCTCTACAGTGGTTAAATGTAAAATTTTGTTTCAATTGTAAGTATTTTTTATGAATTATTGTTGTTGACATCTAGTTAGATCGATGGGAAGAAATATCTAGTATAGATTTGAATATTAAGTTTGAAATGTTAATAATTTTTATATTTAGAAGTTCATAATTAAACTAATATAAAAAATTTGTTAGTTTTTTATCTCATTAGGTTGATTTTATTTAGATTCTAAAACCATGGAATAGCATGAGATAGCATCTGTGCTGCAGTCTCATAACATTGCATAATATTAGAATTGTATATGTGAAATGACAAATGGATGCTTGTGCATGAAAATATTATTATACTAATGATTCTATATATGGACAAATTCACTTACATGTAATAATAAAAGCATATAAAACTTACTGATAGATAACTTTTGTATTTGGTTAATATAGATGTCATCATGAAGGAAAAACATGAGTAACATACTTGCAATGGAGGTCTTCATAGGAAAGATAGTAGCAATAATTGAAATTGTGATAAATACTATAAGTTGGATTGGATTTTGATGTATCCAAGTGCTTGAGGAAGTTTCAAGGTCAAGCGTAAGGATGTTGTAGACTCCAACAAACATTGAAAAGGTAGAATTTTAGAGTTCAAAAAAATGTTTAATGGGACAAGAATAGTAACAGAAGTGTTAATCCAACATGTTTATACACATAAACAAATCTATGTGCATGACAAGAACTAAATTGCAAAATATAAACAAAACAGTGAGTTTCTAAATTTTTGGCATTGTTTATTCTTTTACATCAAAGTTGTTTTGTATAATCTTTGTAGTGTTCTAATTCAAATGTGTTTTATTGATAGCTCTATATCCATTGACTCTGCATGAATGGCAGAATGTTTGAGTGGCAAGATACATGTTTGGTATAAAGACATAGGTTCTTTGATCTATGATAATAACTCTGCAAGTCAACTTGCAACTCAAAATATCTTTCTTAATAACTCATTATATGTAGTAGAAAGTTAGAGATTGCAGCATGTCCTATTGCCGCCATTATATAGTTGTGAATGGTTGATTGGTAGCTTGGAGTTGTCAAGAGTCTATAAGTCAAATATAAAATCTCACATCAATAGTGGTATGAAACCTACCATAGGCTCCAAAGATGTTAGTTTATTCCATTTTCATTGTTTGCATATTTGTTCAGTTCATGTGAGGTTCTGAAGAAAACAAAGATTACTTATCAATGTAAGTGTTTGTCTTAGGAATGGATGAGTCAGCTATTAGGCGAGTCATGGGAGGTCAAAAGAACACATTTTGATGAGACGATCAAGTGCAAGGTCAACCAATTAGATCTTACATTCATGTAAATCTTTTTTACTGAATTGTATGCCTTGATTTAATTAATATAGGTATTACTTAGATGAATTGTTGTGTTAGTCACTTTTACCTACCATATTTTTTGTTTTAATTGCATGTATTTTATCGCTTAAAAAAAGCTATGCATTTGCTTTCAATATAGAAGATAACGACTTTTGTGAGGGGAGTGGATCAGCTTGGATTAAGATACTTGAGATGAGACACATACAACTCTCATAGATGTGGTTATCTTGTGGAATGGTCATAATCCTTTTGTAGTTAGCATAGAGAGTCATTGGCCCATTTCTTTTCTAAGACAAGAAATCCAATTAATGTGCAATGAGTCCTTGTGCAATTTCTATTTCAATTTAGATAATAGAAAGGTTAGGACTTATAGGGTAAACAATCCCTGACATGTAAGCAATGTGCTTCTCCACATATCCTTGAGATAGTGGAATCATTGTAAAAATTCATATAAAAAGTGAATACAATTTTTTTAAAAACTTGTGTGTACTTTTACTTTTGATAATTTTGGTTTACTGTGATCTAAGCAACATGTGAGTATATATGTTGTAATTAGTCAATCGCACTGGTTAAAATCACAATTAAATTGTAGGTTGGAGTTCTGTAGCCTTTGTAATATTGTCTTTGCATAACGATATATTGCAGCTCGTCTCTTCTACTCATTTTTTGAGCACTCGCTTTGTTGTTATGGAAGGAATAAAAATAAGTGTTGAAAGTGTTTAGATTTCTAGTTTTGTTGTGTTTGAATGGCTTTTAGATTTTTTTCTTTAAAAATCCAATATTTTCTCTAGTTAGACTTGAATATACTCAACGATCTAAACATATTTGAGGATATGATGAAGTGTAATGAAGCATTTGTTTATTTGAGTAAATTTGATGGTGGCTTTCAATTATTGAAATAAAGTATCTATGGTTAGGGTTTTAATTTGAAACTTTAGGGTTAAAATTTTTATAAGAATCTTTATTTAAAACCCTTGATACATAAAACCAAACTCATTTTCACTTTCATTCTCTACTTATACATACATGTGCTCTCCTTCGTTCACTCTTTCTTTGTGCCATGGCTACTACTCCCGCCTTTGTCGCATGGATCAGCTTCACACATTACGTTCCTATAGGAGACTAGATTTACCTGAGGTTCTGCATGACCCTGAATCTAGAGAGCTCACTTTCCATGGTAGATCCTAGCTCTAGCATATTGGTATCATTTTATGATGAGACAAACCCTCTCACTTGCTCCATCTCAAACTCTACTCTTAGGTGGATTTCAATAGATTTTTTATATAGTTTACGTGCCAGATCGAGTCACGCAAAGGTAATAAACCGAGCTTTGGTGCATGTGGGGCAACAACTCCATGCTAGAGCTGTACCCACCTCATCCCAGTGTTGAGAAACATGGATCTTGAACACAGTTTAGCTATGGAGGCTTGAACTCATAAGCAAAAAGATATGAAGATTGATGACTAGATACAGACTTTCACTCAAGTGAATTAGGTTCCAAGATAGATTAGCTTGGACTGATAAACACAATCTTGAGTGGATAGAGTTACAGACTCTTAGTACAAAGTACAATAGCATTACATTGAAAAGTGAACCAAGTACATGTCTTTATAGCTTTTCAGCTTCTCCACTATCCTCACTATGCATATGGGATTTAGGACGTATCTTCCTGAAGCATACATCATTTGTTATTTCTCAACACCCCCTCTCAAATGATGAGTCCCTACACTTGTTGGTTCCCCCCCCCCCCCCCCCCCCCCCCACATGATAACATGGCCCGGGAAACTAGCTCATAGGTAGCCTAGTCAAGTTAAAGCTTGAGACTTTACATCTTTGGCAAGGGTTTTACAAAGCAAATCCATTTAGGGAAACATAGAGATCCACTGTGGGAAAAAATTTCTTAGAACAATCTGTCAGAGTTGTTGATGGTAGCAGAAGCATCTTCTTCTTCTTCTTCTTCATTCATGAATTGACTTTGGTGGTGGTCATTCTACATCTGCTGTGCTCTTTTCGTGTGAGAATATTCATTGGCTATATGGCCGACTTACCACAGTAATGACATGTCAGCTCACCTTTGTTGTCGGTGTTGAATCCTCGACCTCTTCCTTTGGGTCTAGTCACTCCTTTGGTATATAAGAGATTTTCCCTTGAGCTGGTTTCTTTTACATCCTTGCTTTTAAATTTGCTTTCTCCATCAAGCAGTGAGTGCTCAATGTCTTTGAGTGAGAGACTAGGAACATTACTTAGTGTTGAAACAAGGTTCTCATATGGTTCATGATTAACACAAGTAGCATTGCTATTGCCTCATCCTCATCAATGTTCTTTTTAAGAGTCGCTAGCTGAGTTTTAAGGCTCTTGAACTTATTGATGTGTACAGTCAAGATGAAGTGTCTTTAACATCCAACTTATAAATTTGCATAAGTAATTTTACCTTCGAGGTCTTCACTTGTGTACCAAAGATCTTATCAAGTTCTTCCCATGCTTTCTTTGCATCCTTGATTCCAGAAATATGATGTAATACATCATCGGATAGACCCTAGCCAATAATACCTAGAGCTTTGTTGTTCATCTTCTTCCATGCCTTTGTCTTAGGTTGGTCTTCTGCAACATCTTCCTCTTTAGCATCTTTTTCCTTGTCATCTGCATCATTTTCCTCAAAGAGGTCCCTGAGGTCTTTCCTCATGAGATGGTACATGGTTTTCTCCTTCCAGGCGTGACAACCTTCACCATTAAACTTTGCTATATGTTCCAGTTCAGTCATTTTAGAAGGAGGTCTTACCATGAGAATTCTCGGGCATTGTCTATCCTTTTACAAGAAGATTGAGACTTACAAGGGATTTGATCAATGTGACTTTAAATCATTACACAACTTGAGAATATTCTTTGAAACAAGAATCAGAAGGTGAGTTACTTTTGAGTAAGCTGATAAGCTCAAGTGCCAAGAAGCACTATTTGAGTATCAATAAATACTATATCTTGAAGATCTCGATATTTGGCTCGATGTTGCTAGGTAATCTTTGAACTTCCTTGGACACTTCTAGATCTACAGTAGGCTTTAGAGATAATGCTAGAGTGATCAAGGTCACTATTGATAATGGCAGTGAGAAAAGACAATGTTGTCAAGCTTTTTTAAGTTCTAGCTATGGCTTCCACTATTAAGGGTTTTAGACAGTCCCGATTCTTTTGTTGCAATAGGAGCCATGTGTAGCCATTCGGGCCAAGAATTGGATGGAGGATAGCCTATAGTATAGGATTTGAATACCCCATATAGGTAGGACGAATCGCAGCCTTCACATATCATGCAGACAGTACGGTCGTCACACGGTGCAACAAAGACAACGATGTTGAATTTTCGTAATGCCAAGCTCCACAGTGGACAATGTCACACTTTGATGTGATAGGGAGCTGCACTGGGAGTAGAGGAAGAGCTTCTCAGAAGACATCTTGAGCTGAAATTGTTTGTATGATGAGATCTAAGTGCTCCACTGAAGGTAGGTGCAGTTTGGCTATGGTGGCCAAGAAGAGGTGTGTAAAAATAAAGTAGGAGATGAACTCAACCACTGAGCTGGAACTGAGCTATGAGAAGCTCAAGAAACAGGGGGAAGAGCTAAACTAAGATCACCACGGTTTTGATACCATGTTGAGAAACATGGATCTTGAACACAATTTAGCTATGGAGGCTTGAACTCATAAGCAAAAGACATGAAGACTGATGACTAGACACAGCAAGTGAATTATGTTCCAAGATAGATTAGCTTGGATTCATAAACACAATCTTAAGTGGATAGAGTTACAAACTCTTAGTACAAAGTACAATAGCATTACATTGAAAAGTGAACCAAGTACATGTCTTTATAGCTTTTCAGTTTCTCCACTATCCTCACTATGCATATGGGATTCAGGACATCTCTTCTTGGAGCATACATCATTTGTTATTTCTCAACACCTAGGACCACATTACGATGGATCTCATCAAGCGTGATGTAGCCTTTGCCATCTATGTTTTGTGCACTGATGTATAAGAGGACAGTGAGGAAGATATTGACACACCCTCTTAGTCGCCATAGCTATAGTATTTTGAGAGGGAGCTTGAGAAAATCACTCTCAATCTAAGTGAGGAGGCATCACAAAGCTTAGCTATTGTACACCCACCTCCTTGCCCTGCTACTGAGATGTTGAGCAATGAGCCACCCCTTGCTTCTCTCCATGTTGTCACCATTGAGGGGGTTGACACTTCAATGATACAGGGGAATAGCGACGCAAATTAGCGGCGTCGCTAATGGCCGTCGCTATTTGCATTGCATTTTCGATGCAAATAGTGACAATACTCAAACGAAAAAAAAAACGGGTCGAAACCCGAGCGTTGCATTTTGCGCAAAAGAGCGAAAGAGAGAGC